>NC_136641.1:1642462-1794962 GCF_949748355.1 Melanostigma gelatinosum | reverse complement strand
CTCCAGCCACACAACACATTGGTTCTTTATAGCAGCATTTGTTGAAATAAAATCATCCATATTGTTCATACTTCCTGCTGTTTGGCCTCTCCAACAATGAGACTGAGCAGCTGCCACTTTGAAGCGTTAACTTTGTTGTAACAGACTCCTTAAATGAAGGTAGTCTGGGACCAAAACATAACATCCTGCAGTGCATTAAAAAGGTTTCAGTCTTAAAAGAGTGAAAACCCGTCTCTACTGCCTCGCCCCACTCCTCGACGGTTCCACAACCATCCTCTGTCTCCCCGACCTGATAAAGGAAACAATTGATATCTTCTGGGTCCAGGCTACAGGCTAATGACACCAATGACTCTCTCCAGGAAAGGTCGGGGCCCTGTATGCAGCTAGCCGTCTCAATTCCTGTTCTGCAAGTTTATAGAAAAAGAAAGGTGAGGCTGCGAAGAAACAACAGTAAACCTGCAAACTTATCAAACTTAACATACATTCCTTGTCAGCCTGTCCAAATAAATTGGGCAAAGAAAGCTTTAACCACATTAAACTTAGCTTTATTAAATGTCAGGTCTCTGTCAGGAAAAACATTTTTAATCAATGATTTTATTGTTAGGCACAAACTGGACATTTTGTTTTTAACTGAAACTTGGTTAAATCAAGATAACAGTGCAGCTGTTCTTATTGAATCAACACCTCACAACTTCAGTTTCATGAGTGAAACAAGAGCGCTTAAGAAAGGAGGTGGAGTTGCTGTTTTATTTAATGATTCTCTTCAATGCAAGCAGATGTCCTTTGGTCATTTTAGTTATTTTGAATATGTGGCTCTGAACTCCACTCGAGCTTTATTCCTCAACATTTACAGACCGCCTAAATACTGTGCAACCTTCTTTGATGAGTTTACTGAACTGCTGTCTGAAATCTGTATTGATTTTGACTGTGTTGTTATTGTTGGTGATTTTAATATCCATGTTGATAATCCCCAGGACAGAGAGTCTAGAGAACTATGTGGTGTCCTTGATAACTATGATCTGACTCAGCATGTGACAGGACCCACCCACAACAGGGGGCACACTCTGGACCTAATCATCACCAAAGGTGTAAACATTTCCAAGGTTGCTGTGACTGATGTTGCACTCTCTGATCATTTCTGTGTTTTCTTTGAGAGTGCAATCTCCTTGCACACAAATGTCCAAACCAAGGTTGTGACAAAGCGTTACATCTCTGAAAACACCAGTGAACTATTTATTCAGAAGTTCTCCTCCACACCAGCCCTCTCTTGCCTCTCAGTCAATGAGCTCGTAGATGGCTTCAATTCTAAAGTAAAAAATATTATTGATGCCATTGCACCCACTAAAGTGAAGGTAGTCTCGGGTAAGCAAAGATCTCCTTGGAGAAATGCTACGCTGGTCAAAATAGAGAAACGAGAGTGTCGGAAAGCTGAGCGCAGGTGGCGAAAAACTAATCTCCAGGTTCACTGTGACATCTATAAAGAGAGACTTCGCAATTATAATTTGGAACTTAGAAATGCAAGGCAGTCATTCTTCTCTGACATCATAACCAAAAACAAGAACAATACAGGCGCCTTATTTGCTACCGTCGACAGGCTAACAAACCCTCCAGTGTCGGTAGCTGCTGAGCTCCAATCCACCTGGGCATGCAATCAATTTACCTCCTTTTTTACTGACAAAATTCAGAAAATTAGACAAGCAGTCAGTGCCTCCACATCAACCACAGGATATGTGTTGTCCCGATCTAACATCCATTCAAATATCATGACACAATTTCATTCAATCGACCGTAGAAGCCTAGAAGACATTATACAACATCTGAAGTCATCCTCCTGCTGCTTGGATATTCTACCAACACACTAGGGCTGGGCGATATGGCCTAAAAATAAAATCTCCGATTTTTTTACAAAAAATCCGATTCACGATTTAAATCGATTTTTTCCCCCACAAATTTTTGCAGATGACAGAAGCTGTTGAAAACAATTTTTTATTTTATTTTGTGATGATTTTCCCTCGTAGGTTGATAAAAATAAAGTGCAAACAAAACCTGAACATTGTAGAAAGGTGCCTGTAGTATACAAAAAGTATTTGGTCACTCTTTTGTTTGCCTGAATCATTTAAATATAAAATTAAATTAAAGATAACATTAAATGGCATTAAATAGTAGCCTTCCATTGTAAACAACTGTGCAAATGTAACTTTTGACAGTAAGCTTTTCTAACTGAATACACTGATACAAACACAGCATGAAATAAAATGTATGTGACCCTTTACCATTCACATTTTCAAAAGTCCAACATCTGATCTAACATCAACATAACATATTGTGCACAGTAAATAAGTGCATGTAAACAAAATCAAGTGCATTCACAACATAACCAACAGTATTAAACAGTAGTGCATGTAAATATTTTTTGCCAGGAAGACAGCGTCGCTTGTGCTCCCGCGGTCCTGCTCCCTCCTCAGGGTGCAACGCTTCTCCCACTCGGCGGCATGCCTCTGTTTGAGGCTGTTTGTTCTGTGTCAGATGACACGAACCCGAACCATTTCCAGACCACGGAAGACACATTCTTCCCTCTCTTAAGAACGAGAGCTTCACTGCTGGCCGCCATTGTTTTCGTTTGTAAACAATGCGCGCGCACTCAACTACGGGAACCCAACGGGGGGAGGGGTGGGGGCGATTTTCTCGATTTTCAATAAAACACATCGCCTTAAAGCACACATTCGAATTAATCGATTAAATCGATTTATCGCCCAGCCCTACAACACACCTTTTCAAAAATATTTCAAACTGCATGACCTTACAAATAGTAAACACATTCCTTCACTCAGGTGTCTTCCCACAAGCCCAAAAAACTGCAGTTATTAAACCACCCCTAAAGAAGGCTAGTTTAGACTCCGCAACGATGAAAAATTATAGGCCAATATCAAACTTCCCATTTTTAAGTAAAATAATTGATCCACATTACAAAGCACTGAATGGTTTAGGGCCAAAATACATCTCTGATCTGCTGCTACCTTATGAACCATCCCGACCCCTCAGGTCGTCTGGGACCGGTCTACTTCCTGTTCCCAGAGTCAGAACTAAACATGGAGAAGCAGCGTTCAGTTTTTCTGCTCCACATATCTGGAACAAAGTCCAGAAAGCTGCAGGTCTGCTGAGACCCTCAGCTCATTTAAATCAAGACTGAAGACTGTTTGCTGCTGCCTTTAATTGAACCACATTCAATTAATATATTAATCAATTTCCTGCATTTCTGCATTTTACTACTGTATTTTATTTTACTGTTTTTTAAAAATGTTTTACTGTTCTGTTGTTTCAATGAATGTTAATAGTTTTAAAATCTCCTTTTATTTTGCCTTATGTTTTGATGCTTTTCATGGTTTTATGTGAAGCACTTTGAATTACCTTGTTGAAATGTGCTATACAAATAAACTTGCCTTGCCTTGGCTGCACAGGTCCACAAGCTTACAGTCCGTTCCACTTAAGGGTCCTCAGACCCCATTCAGATCGGGAACAAAACACAGTTCTGGAAAGGGGCCAGTCTCATCAGGAGTTTCATCTCCTGCAGCATCTCGACCGCCTCCTCCCTGCCCACGTGCTCAGGATACTGCTCTGCCGGATGGACTTCAACCCGAGAAGAGAAGCCATTGCAGGTACATCGGTCATTCGCTGCTGGACCTGTAAGATATCTTTGGACAAACTCTGCTTTAAATGTGTACCAGACCCCGACCCCCCTCCTCTTTAGGTAAAAACAGTACACTCTGAGGGACCCAATGCAGCCTGTCCCAGAAGAAGTCTACTAAGATGCCCTGTAGTCTGTGTGAGGCCTTTAGGGGGTTCCATGCAGCCTGTGCCACAGAGCAATAGCCACCAGATTGTTAAAGCCTCCTCTGCCTTTACTGCTCATGTGTTGCCGGGCAGAGTTAGAGCGCTGCTCTTCATCAGAGAAGTAATCCTCCACTTTCACTCCTCTTGGTCGCGCTGTCCCTTACTTCTCCTGTGAACTTCCACTGTTACTCTTAGTTTTCCTTTTCTGACTGGCGACTTTAAGCACCTCATCTCCCTCCATGTCCACATCACTTCCTGTCAACACGACACCTTTTACATCCATTTCCCTTTTGGTTTAGTTTCCCGTCTTCAATCACTCAGCTGACTGTCCTCCCGTCTTCCATCACTCAGCTGACTGTCCTCCCGTCTTCCATCACTCAGCTGACTGTCCTCCCGTCTTCCATCACTCAGCTGACTGTCCTCCCGTCTTCCATCACTCAGCTGACTGTCCTCCCGTCTTCCATCACTCAGCTGACTGTCCTCCCGTCTTCAATCACTCAGCTGACTGTCCTCCCGTCTTCAATCACTCAGCTGACTGTCCTCCCGTCTTCAATCACTCAGCTGACTGTCCTCCCGTCTTCAATCACTCAGCTGACTGTCCTCCCGTCTTCCATCACTCAGCTGACTGTCCTCCCGTCTTCCATCACTCAGCTGACTGTCCTCCCGTCTTCCATCACTCAGCAGACTGTCCTCCCGTCTTCAATCACTCAGCTGACTGTCCTCCCGTCTTCAATCACTCAGCTGACTGTCCTCCCGTCTTCAATCACTCAGCTGACTGTCCTCCCGTCTTCCATCACTCAGCTGACTGTCCTCCCGTCTTCCATCACTCAGCTGACTGTCCTCCCGTCTTCCATCACTCAGCTGACTGTCCTCCCGTCTTCCATCACTCAGCTGACTGTCCTCCCGTCTTCCATCACTCAGCTGACTGTCCTCCCGTCTTCCATCACTCAGCTGACTGTCCTCCCGTCTTCCATCACTCAGCTGACTGTCCTCCCGTCTTCCATCACTCAGCTGACTGTCCTCCCGTCTTCCATCACTCAGCTGACTGTCCTCCCGTCTTCAATCACTCAGCTGACTGTCCTCCCGTCTTCAATCACTCAGCTGACTGTCCTCCCGTCTTCCATCACTCAGCTGACTGTCCTCCCGTCTTCCATCACTCAGCTGACTGTCCTCCCGTCTTCCATCACTCAGCTGACTGTCCTCCCGTCTTCCATCACTCAGCTGACTGTCCTCCCGTCTTCCATCACTCAGCTGACTGTCCTCCCGTCTTCCATCACTCAGCTGACTGTCCTCCCGTCTTCCATCACTCAGCTGACTGTCCTCCCGTCTTCCATCACTCAGCTGACTGTCCTCCCGTCTTCCATCACTCAGCTGACTGTCCTCCCGTCTTCCATCACTCAGCTGACTGTCCTCCCGTCTTCCATCACTCAGCAGACTGTCCTCCCGTCTTCCATCACTCAGCAGACTGTCCTCCCGTCTTCCATCACTCAGCAGACTGTCCTCCCGTCTTCCATCACTCAGCTGACTGTCCTCCCGTCTTCCATCACTCAGCTGACTGTCCTCCCGTCTTCCATCACTCAGCTGACTGTCCTCCCGTCTTCCATCACTCAGCTGACTGTCCTCCCGTCTTCAATCACTCAGCTGACTGTCCTCCCGTCTTCAATCACTCAGCTGACTGTCCTCCCGTCTTCCATCACTCAGCTGACTGTCCTCCCGTCTTCCATCACTCAGCTGACTGTCCTCCCGTCTTCCATCACTCAGCTGACTGTCCTCCCGTCTTCCATCACTCAGCTGACTGTCCTCCCGTCTTCCATCACTCAGCTGACTGTCCTCCCGTCTTCCATCACTCAGCTGACTGTCCTCCCGTCTTCCATCACTCAGCTGACTGTCCTCCCGTCTTCCATCACTCAGCTGACTGTCCTCCCGTCTTCCATCACTCAGCTGACTGTCCTCCCGTCTTCCATCACTCAGCTGACTGTCCTCCCGTCTTCCATCACTCAGCTGACTGTCCTCCCGTCTTCCATCACTCAGCTGACTGTCCTCCCGTCTTCCATCACTCAGCTGACTGTCCTCCCGTCTTCCATCACTCAGCTGACTGTCCTCCCGTCTTCCATCACTCAGCTGACTGTCCTCCCGTCTTCCATCACTCAGCTGACTGTCCTCCCGTCTTCCATCACTCAGCTGACTGTCCTCCCGTCTTCCATCACTCAGCTGACTGTCCTCCCGTCTTCCATCACTCAGCTGACTGTCCTCCCGTCTTCCATCACTCAGCTGACTGTCCTCCCGTCTTCCATCACTCAGCTGACTGTCCTCCCGTCTTCCATCACTCAGCTGACTGTCCTCCCGTCTTCCATCACTCAGCTGACTGTCCTCCCGTCTTCCATCACTCAGCTGACTGTCCTCCCGTCTTCCATCACTCAGCTGACTGTCCTCCCGTCTTCCATCACTCAGCTGACTGTCCTCCCGTCTTCCATCACTCAGCTGACTGTCCTCCCGTCTTCCATCACTCAGCTGACTGTCCTCCCGTCTTCCATCACTCAGCTGACTGTCCTCCCGTCTTCCATCACTCAGCTGACTGTCCTCCCGTCTTCCATCACTCAGCTGACTGTCCTCCCGTCTTCCATCACTCAGCTGACTGTCCTCCCGTCTTCCATCACTCAGCTGACTGTCCTCCCGTCTTCCATCACTCAGCTGACTGTCCTCCCGTCTTCCATCACTCAGCTGACTGTCCTCCCGTCTTCCATCACTCAGCTGACTGTCCTCCCGTCTTCCATCACTCAGCTGACTGTCCTCCCGTCTTCCATCACTCAGCTGACTGTCCTCCCGTCTTCCATCACTCAGCTGACTGTCCTCCCGTCTTCCATCACTCAGCTGACTGTCCTCCCGTCTTCCATCACTCAGCTGACTGTCCTCCCGTCTTCCATCACTCAGCTGACTGTCCTCCCGTCTTCCATCACTCAGCTGACTGTCCTCCCGTCTTCCATCACTCACCTGACTTACTTGCTGGACCCCACCTGAACTCCTGTGGAGAGGTAGCAGAGAGAATGATGAAGAGAAAACGTGTGAGAGAGAGAGAAAGAAAGAGAATGAAGACCTTAATATTCAGCCATGACAATGAAAATCCTTGAGCACTAAGCTACGCTTCATGTAGTCAGACACAAACACTCCTCTCTCCAGGTGTCTTCCATGTCATGTGACAATGATGAACAGAAAGTGAAGGCAAAGAGCGGTTTTATTTTGCTGTAGGGTTCTTTCCTTTATGTTGACACTGAGCTGGTCAGTGGCTAAAACAAGCACTTCGTAGACAAACTGATGGTGAGGTGGTATTACACTACAGCCCATTTAGCGGCTGCAACAATCTCCCTCAATTCTGCAGAAACCCCTAAATGTATTATCCCAAATAATCAGATACACAAAAAAATAAGGGAAACTATGGTTTGAAAATACAAACCGACACTGGTTCAACATGTTAGTTCAGAGGAAGACTGACTGAAAGTGTGACTCCTCGTCCACTAATGATCAGGCCTCATGTACATCTGTAGACACACGGAATGGAAATGAGCTTTCATGCTATAACCTGAAGGGTACTGGATTCATGAGGAGACACTGAAGTTTATATTTGAGAAAATTCTGCAATGAAACATTTTTTAAATACAAAGCGATTTTTAACAAGGAGTTTGAGAGAATAGTATAAACAACCACTTATCAGCCGAGCAAGCAGGACATGTGACGGCTGCATTCAATAAGATGAAAGCCTCAGAGAAAACAAGTGGATCTGCAGCTGTTGGTTGTTACCTGAACACCTCTCAGCTGATGAACACCTGCACGCTCCGACATCACAGCTCATTCGAATGTTTGAAACCATTTCATAAACATTCAATAGGCAGCTCTCTTGCATGAAGTCATCTTTATTTTTTACATACACACCTATGTTTGAACATATTGACTTGACAACAAACTACAATAGCTACTGCATGCAGGTACCGTCACCTTCCTAGAGAGTAAAGTCGATTTTGGGTAAAAACAATTGAAGGAAAATAAATTCAAAAAGCAGCAAATTGGTAAAGTGCATATCTTCACTCTAAAAGAAGTGTTGTACGGCAGCCGTCTGATCACTTGGCAAGACACAGTGTATGGATATCATTTACACACTGGACAAATTCAGGCACACCCACTGGTTTTGTCTTCTTCAGCACTTTCCTATTGAAAGGCAAATTATTAAATTACAATATATACACATTTTACAAACCAAGGGTACAATTTCATTTCTAAAAGGGGACTGTTGGTGGACATACGGCATCACATGTAGTTCAGATTCCTTTCTCTTCCTTTTGAAGTGAAATCATACATGATACAGTATGACAGACAGCTGTGCCTGGCCCACATCTGCATTCAGTGAAAGACAAAAACATTCCTACACACAAAGAAAAGGTCTGAGTAGTGATGACACACAGGACGCTGAGGAAGGGATTAGGAAAGAGGGTGTATGGGATATGCATGGGAGACAATTAGGGCCGCATGAAAGACGTTTTGAGGCCTGAGATGATCTTTTTAGTGAGAGAAGTCAGGAATTGAATCTGAAAATTTATTTGCACACCCTCATTTTGTCCCAGCATACCCGACATACCAAATGCCCTCCGACCTCCACACCGATGTGTTGAAAATGTACAACATTTTGCACATTGTTCTACATGAACACATTTCTGATGAGAATCCCTTCAACTTGGTCTTTGAAGAATCCTGACCTGTATTTCTGCTAAGTGGGACATTTTACAGTGAAAACAAACTAGTGCTTTCTGGGACATTTGACTCTTATGGAGACAGTGGCAAAATAACCTGACATAGCTTTGGCACTACTGTACTGTGTTACTTGGATGGAATATGCTGATACAGCTCATAGGCTCTAGAGATTTGGGGATGCTATGAGTTCTATTACAAAACGCCAATCCAGGAAGAAGTCTCATTTCTGCTGTTGAAGTCAGTTCCTTGTCTTCTGTAGCTATGCTAACTCATTTATAGGAGAGGTGAAGTTAGAAGCATCTCATTCTTCTGTGCCAGAGTTCCACTGTTTATGCTCTTTACCCCTTACGTTAATATTCAGGAGTCCAGAATTCACTCCTTTGTTGTTGAACTGAATATCTGGTTGAGATGCTATCTGGATCAGTTCCAGGTGCTCCTCTCAGTGCTCATAGACCTAAGCTTCAAGAGTGAAAAGTAGTTTTCTTTCCCAGTGACAACTTCCAACTCCACCAAGATCATTTCTGACTGCTCCATTTTCAAAATACACTGCAACTGGAGGAATAAATGAAGATTCATTATCCTGCTATCATAACATCATTCCCTCATGTGGACTACCTTTTACTTCAGCATGGCACTTGCCCAGTGTTCACAATGTATATACAAAATCAAATCGACACAAGTTAATATGGCTGAGTTCACTGGAGTCAAATGTACAGGACAGTGTGGGAGTTCTGACAGAAGCTGGTCATGCAACAGTGACAATAAAGATGCAAGGACAGCTGAGACTGTACTACTGCTCTGGGGTCAGATCAGCCATCTGGTGACTTCAGGTTCATGCTCTTTTGCATATCACCACAACTGAACATGAAAAATGAGCATCAGGAAATACACTAAGGGGAGGTTGAGTTCTGAGTCCGTGGTTAAATCCTTTTAAATCATGTTGTGGCTCGACAGCTAATGAACTTTTTTAAGTCTCTTTTTGTGTGACAAGTCACCAGCAGACTACAGGACTCTCACCCTGAGTCCATGTATCTATATCACAACCACTCCTATCAGATCTATTTCTCCTCTTCCGTACACAACACTGTGTGTGCCAGGTGTCCCTCAGGTGGATGCTCTGTGTTACTTGCTGTGGTGGAGGTACTGCTGGGTGAACATGTTGAGCTCGCTGTCCAGCCAGCCCGCCTTGTTCCTAACACAACAAAGCACACACATTAATATCGATATTTATGAAATAAGGTGCATGTCTGAAAGGGCTAGAAATAGTTAATGAAAACAACTGTGCTGTGTAATTGTCTGTACTAATCTAGACAATTGATCCCAGAGAGACTAAGAGGACCCAACTGTTTTCTTTCAGAACTTCTGTGTTCCTAGTCCACAGTGAAATATGAGGCCAGCATCTTCAGATCCATGCAGTCTGGCAACCGTTTTTACAAATGTACGTTTTTTTCTATCTTTGGGAGTTGTTTAGGCTTAGTGTGGATAGAGGTCCAGAACGGAGAGGAACAGTAGCTTCATACATGCATCGAACTTCTGCAAGTCTCTTCTTGCATATTTGACCGACTACCTATAGCAGGCATTTATCCCACCATCTCACATGCCCCAAATACTGAAGTCATACAGTCTGGCACAGATTGAGGTCTGTTATCACCAATATACAATATGCTGACAGTACAAACCTTTGGATAACACCAAGAGCCTCTACGTGTGGTATACAATGTCCACGCTGCTCATAAAGTAAGTAGTATGGACATCAACGAGACCATCAGACCATTTCTATAAAGTTATTCTTATCATGCTATGGCAACATGTACATGTGCCATCATGAAGTTCATCACATTTGTCTTAATTCAACGTTGTCTCGTGTTTAATACTGAAGTACATACGGCATATGACAGAATATGACCATTGAGTCAGACCAAACTCCACCGGACTTCTTCAGGGAGAGGCAGGAGAGTCGTGATGGAAGCTAAGCTAATCCAGCTAGGACCTGAGGCTACTCCACTACCCAGCATGCTGCTGGCTGTCTGATGTTCAGTCGCAGAAAAAAAAAAGATGAAATAAGACTAGGCGAACCCAGCGACAGGAAGTGGGTGACTATTAAGCCCACATCTTCACAGAGACCTGGCTCTATCTGGGCATCCCGGATCAAGCAGCACTTGACGGGCAAATGACAGGACGGAGCGCAGCACTCCTGTGGGACGAAGAGGTGGACTCGATGTTTCCATTAACGATGCTTGGTGCTCAAACATATTGAAAGTTAAAGCAGATGAAATCATGCAGGTTCCCCAGTAACTCCTTCAGCTCATACTCCACTGGGCCTCCAGCTGAGAACAGTTTTGAGAACATATAGTTTTGCTGTTGTTGAATGTGGCCCCCCATTTACTTCTATTCATCAAGACTTTTGTCAGTCTTTTGAGGCATGCAAGATGTCAAGGTAAGACAGTTTTCTTCAAGTATTCAATGCAACACATTTTGTGGTGTAGTATTCCTTGGTGGTTAGCCCCACCACCAGTCTGTCTGTATGTAAATGTTGCGTGTGGTGAGCTTCTTACCGCAGCAGCTTAGCCTTGCTCTGTAGGCTGTCCAGCAGCTCGATCTTGCTGTTCATGTCAGTAATCTCATCCTCCAGGTTCTGACGGGTGACGTCGACCTGCTGGCAGAGCTGAGCAAACACACCTGCCAACTCCCTTTAACCAGAGACAGAGGGGACACAACCAAGACAGGACAGCATTATAATAAGAAAGAGATTCTTCACTGTCTTCACAACACCCCCCACGGTTTTATTTCCTAGTCGACACCATTTGATTTTTTTCTGTCTGTATTTAAGAGTTCATGTTGAATGGATTTGAAAAGCGTTACATAAATCGGATGCATTATTATTGCTCACTGCTGGACTTGGTGGCTGCAGTTGGATCCGGTGTAGCTGACGATGAGCTGAAGCTTCTCGCTAGCGTAGTCCACAAACTGTCTCTTGAAGGCTCTCTCCTTGGCCCTGGTGGTCCAGGTGAGCCGCTCGTAGATGTAGAGGAGTCCGTACAGACCCACTGACAAGGCGATCAGACGCCAGCCCACTGCCTTCCAGACCTGCACACACTAACAGAGCTTTAGGTCTGGCTTTAGGTACCCTCTTACCTCTCGTATCTAAACACACACTGAAGCTGATCCAGCTCTGTCAAGACTACTGCTGTCCTGGTGTACAAAAGCTAGAGGGCAAGGACAACCAAGCATGGAGAAATAAGTCAATATCTTGAGTCTTCATAATAAATGTCATAAGATGTGCATTATGGAATTAAAATGTATATGGTGAACTGAATGTGAAAACATGCATCATAAAAAAGAACCTAAAAAAAACCCAAAACACCCTTAACTCAAGATCCACTTTCTCGTCTTTACCAGAGCTTTCAACCACATCTCACTTTGTCCTCTTTTACACAGGCCTTTATTGTTCGTGTTCGCGTGCGTGCGTGCGCCCTTACCACGCCACCAACCACAAGGACACCCATGGAAGTACGGGAGGTAAGGGAGGCGAGACCAGTCACCATGGAGACCATCAGCTCCTCCTGGGTGACTGAGCTCTGTGGGAATGGAGGCATGCTGGTGCTGACTGGAGTCAGGGCCATTGGTCGAGGGACCTGCAGCGAGAACAGAGCTGAGCACAGACAGTCCTGATCCAGCACAATGCTACAATGTTTCTATGAAAAGTGACGATATGAGGTGAAATCCAGAGTAGCCATGTTACAGGTTAGTGAACATGACCACATGCCTATTACAGCAGCAGCCAACAGAGCCTGGCAGAGGAGCATGGATTGCTCAGTCCTGTCTCAACATGTTGCATATGAATAAATATTGCATGTTTACATGGGATGTCACAATATGAAATAATCATATCACAATTATGAAATATGAATCTGAATATTTCTAATACAGCTAATGAACTAAAGTAGCCTATTTATTATCATCATCAACTATATCCAGTTAGTTCTTATAGTGGAACGTTTGGCTACTTCAAACACAATGGCTACAGAGAGAGAGAGAGGACAGTGATATGATATCTCTGTAAGATCCCCAAAGTAAACACTAACACATTGTGAACGAGTCACAGCCCAGTTCAAAGCCTTTCACTTCAGCTTAGTATATTAGCTAGTTACGTTATTTTGACCTGGGCTTGGGCATAAAGGGGTGGATGATTATCTTGAAGATGTTTGAAGTGTTGGACACTACGGGTGTACTACGGCACACTTTGCAAATTGGATATCCATCGTCAAGAAAACCAACATGCTGTCGCACTGCCGACGTAGGCCTCTTGTTTTGGTTAGTAAAAGGCTGGAATGTCTGTTCCCTCAGACATTTTTCCAGCTCTTCTTCTGAAAGAGTCGGGTGAATGGCACGATTCGAGCGGCTCAAGAGGACATTTCACTGCTCACACAAACAACGCGCCTCCTGAGATTTCTATTAACAGAGCAACAATGCAGGACCCCATAGATATCGTAACTTCTGTAGTTCTTACGGTTATGAAACTGAGATGTTGCAGAACTGTTGTATGGCAAAATCAGTTAATCCCAACATGTCACCTAAGTTTCCCAGTGAATGTGTACACTTTTGAAAGTAATTGTATTTTTTGTCTGCATCTGCCAGTGGGCTATCATGACAACAGAAGGCATACAAATCATTTAATTCCACCTGAAGAGAGATTTTCTGCAATTAAGTGGGTAAATATGTGTGTATATCGTATGAGCAATCAGGCAAAATGAGTTAATACTAATGAACAAGTGGTATTCAACCAACCGAACAAGCAAACCTCATAGGAAATAGTCAGAGGTTTAGGAGAGGAATACAAAAATGCTCTTGCACAAGGTGATTTAGAACCCATTATGAAGGCCATCTGCCAAATAACCTGTAAGAATACTGTAAATCTGCTCTCTAGAAGCTCCACTGACTCAGTTCAACAAGAACATCCAGGTGCTGTCTAACTGATCTAGTCCCTGAATGCGTTACCTGGTCGCTGTAGCCCATTAGGGCCCGCCTGGTGTTCTTGGGCCCAAGGAAGCGGTTTACCAGCATGGTCCAGCCCAGAGAGAAGTGGAAGCTGATGTCCTCCTGAAAGTCACTGCAAAGCTTGTCACAGGCGAGGTCATAACTGAGGCTGAAGCACTGATGAGGAACCAGCTTGTCCACCTGCTCTCTAACCGGGTTGGGCAGCAGAGGCTTCAGACCCTCTGCACACACACACACAACAAAGAATCAAGAGAATATTTTCAGTTATAACTTAGCACAGATGTCAGTGACACATAGTGTGTGGCTACATACATGTTTCCACTTGAGGATACTAGTCATAGTAAACAATGTTACATGCATTATGCTCATACATGTGCAGTGTAGACAGGGGGATGTTTGTGGACAGCTGTCTCAGGTGTAAACATGAGAAGTCCTACCGATCATGTCAGTCTGTGTGGCCTGCAGGGCACTGGTGATGGAGGTGGAGCATCTCTCCGACACGTTCTTGCCCAGACCCTCCTCTATGTGCCGATGGAGCTCCTAGAACAAAACAAACAAGTGAAATATCAACTGCTGCAGTTTGGTTTCCTTTCCTTACATGTACATCCACACTACTGCTGTGGCAGAAGTGCCAGACCACCTCATACTGACATAGGATGTCCATCACAGTTTGTAGAAATGATGGCTGCCAATACCAACCTGTATTGTGTGAGTCAAAGGTGAACTAATATCTGAAAAATTTAGATTACCGATGTAAATCTGATGAGAAATTGGTGAACCTGACTCAAGCCTTACAGGGCGCTCTAAATCACAGAGCGGCATGTTGAGCGGGAGATCGGGCTGTGCAGTTTATCAAATTTCAATTAAGATTTTGGCTTTCAAAGATTATGAAAACAAGATATTTGACATAAAATGATTATTGTGCCACATTCCATTTTTTCAATGACGCTCTTGTTTTGCCTGCGTCATAAATTAGCGCACTTCTTTCCATAAAAGTAGTGTGCTTTGGCCCCATTCAGTGGGTCAGGGATGGCCTCTCGATGTGTGGCGCTGGGCGCTTTCCCTCCATGGTGGCACTCTAGGTCAGCTCGGAACACCTAGGGCAGGGGTCTTCAACGTTTCTCAAACATACCTTGTCAGCTGATACCAATGCCAATATCAACATTGTCTGTCAATTGCATGATAATCATGCAGACAAGCTATTGTTTTTTTATTCATTGGTTTATGTGATAAGGGACAGGGAACATTAATAAAAACATTTCTGTAAATGCACCAGAGTTAGCCAAAACTTTTTCATTTTAAACATAAATGTGGAAACGAGAATGAGTGATGGCCTATTAGTGCCACTGTCATGCATAAACATTAGGGGTGTAACGGTTCACAAAATTCACGGTTCGGTACGATACAGTGGAGCCACGGTTCGGTACAGTAGAAAACTATAAATGCCAGAGAAATGTACTTTATTTTAAAATATATTTATTCATTAAAACTAACATCATAAAGTTATTCTTTGGGGTCACTAATAGGCGCACCGCGGTCCGGATCCGGACCCAGGACCTAAAACCGATTTTACTTTGACGGAGCGCTTCTATTTTAACCGGCGCAGCTTTTTCAGCCTTTACGGCACTCGTTCAGCGATGCAGGAAACACTCCGACCAATGCGGTGTAAATCACATCACGTGATGCAGCTCAGCCAATCAAATATGGCCATTCTGACAAGTTTCCTGACTCGAGTGTGATGTTCACACACACCGTGACACACGGGGGAGAGATGAGGAAACAGAAGGAAGAGCAGGGAAATTATGTGATTCAGAGAAGTTATTCTACATGACGTTTTCGAAAAAGAAAAAAAGTGAGAGATCAGAGTCTTTAACCAAGAATGGACAGACTCTTATATGTTCATTCTTCCAACGGGCAGTTTAAAACCAGTAGGTCTCACATGTTCAGAGACCATGACGATTATTAAAAGTGGTGATATAAAGCTACACTACGAGACAAAGCACAAGTCTGTTTAGCAAATTTATTTAGAAAATAAACAATATGATCAGAATCTTAACGCATGAATTCATGCACACAAAGTTCTCTTGTTAGAAGATTTTAGTTCGAAGAATTTTAAGATGCATTCTTCAAAAGCTTTCCGTTTTGTCAGTTATTCTTTAATCCAGCCCTTATTTGACTTGAAATGAGAAGAACATGTATTTATGTATTTCTATGTATTATTTATAATCCATCCAGTTGAATTTGAAAACTGAGAATAATAATTGTTAAAATATAATTGACGTGTACTTTCTTTATTTGATTTGACAGTTGTTGACTACCGGCGAGCGGTTCATGATCTGCTTGAATCTTCTTTTCGACTTCTTTGTTGACTCCGTCCTTCTGATTAGAATGTGGCACACATACACACACACCTTGAAGACCACAGCCTATTGCTCCTTTTAAAACACAATCATTCTTAAAGTATAAGTACGAATAATATAGAATGTTTCACCGGTTTCACCAGCTGGGTATAATGATTTCTAGTATTGCTATACTGTACAACACTACTGGCAACCTGCCAAAAAGTACAGTATGGACAGTGTACAGTATGGCTATGTACACACACTCATGACAACATAACGCATCTGAATCTGAATGTGGAGGAAGGAAAGGATTGGGTATAGACAGACAGAAGGCGGGGTCTCAGTTTCAGCCAGCCCTGTGAAGCTCACATTCAGGTCAAAGATTTCTGTTGAGTATCTTTTTCAAACTCACATTCTTGTAGACCTTGAGCACCACTGGTGATGGGTGGAAGTCCATGTGGTAGTCATCCACCAGCACATGAAGCTTCCTGATCTCCTCTGACATGGCATTGGACACCTGAACATGAGCAGACAGCAGGAATGAAAACTTTCCCTCTGTTGAACCAAGTGAAACACAACTTGAAAATTAACTTGATATTGAAGTTGTTGTGACTAAAAAAGTTTTGACTTTTATTTGATAAGTGAGGAAATAATTAGATTCCATAAGTCCATCATTTCACAAATCACCATTGAGATTCAGAAACAAAATGCAGCTGTTTCAATGCAGCTGCTAAAGGCAGGTATGTTATGTCATGTTGGGGTTCACCTGTCTCTCCACCTCCTCAGTAATCTTCTTGATCTTGGCTTTACAGTCCATGGTCAACAAGTCTAGCTGCTTGTCTATAAACTCCAATCGGTCATGACGATCCTCTTTGGTCTCAAAGCAGTAGATTCTACCAACACACACAGCCGAATGCTATTTGATAACGCTGTACATTGAAGATGGTGTCTTTGTTACAATTACACTATTTATTTGAATTATTTCTCCAAACATCCCATCTCTGGATGAAGTGTTTAAGGTCCAAACTAACTGTCAATCCTGCAATCCAGATGTTATTTAACAGTGTAAAGGCATCGGAGGGCAGATGATCACATTTGTTTCACATACTGTCTAAATCCATGCACTTGTACAATCTCCTTTTAATACCAGACTCACCTCTGCTCTTGCGCAGCAATGTGTACAGAATCCATAATGCGGCGCAGGGCTTCAGAGATCTGTTTGGCCCTCACTGTGTGCTGCTCAAACTTGGTCTTCACCGCTGACTGAGAGATGCACTCCTACACAGAGCAGCAGACAGGCCAACAATCCACACATCAACTCAATGGATGGGCTGCCTGATTCACTGCAGTCACAACTCAAAGTCAAACTAAAAGTACCAGTAGCTTTTGATATCTGGATTATTTTGGAATTTTACACAAGGAATAACATAATTGCTCTGTAAATCTGTGTAAATCTGTGGGATTCCACAGTCATTTGTCTACGACAAGAACAGCTACTTTTAAATCCAGAAATTATGCATGAAGAGTGAAGATTGTGGACACAGTGGCAAAACACAAATCTTTTTTTCACAAGAATCTCAAGCTGCTCTTCACTCTAGCGGTGACATCACGCACTCTAAACTGTGCAATACACACCCATTATAAAGTCAGAAAAAGACTGAAAAAAAATCATAAAAGTTAAAATGGGACAGTTTAGAAGGTTTAAAAGATATCAGAAAGCTGAATCATGTGGAATAGCTCAGGGGTTTCTCAACATTTGAAAGTTTAAGAGGATTTGAACATTTTCTCCATAGAAACCCATTCAAAAAGAAATGTGCAAAAAGCTTAATTCAAAAGGTTTAAAGATTAGAAATACGAAAATACATAGCAGGGGTGTCCTTAAAGAGCTGAACATTTTGATAGTTGAACGGTTTCTGTTGCTTAAGAAATGAAGAAGAAGAAGAAGAGTTTCAAAAAACGTACGGAAGAAATAGAAATTGAAGAAAGATTGTTGGAATGCTTAACAGCATTCCAACAATAATGGATGCATGGGGAAACTGCTCGCCCCCAGCCATCAATGCTGGAGTGTCATGGATGTCAGTGATAAATGAAATGGAAGACCATGGAAGTAAGCATAACTGGGGGATGACTTTCTGTTAAATGTAACTTAGTATTAAAATCTGTGACCTATTATAATCGCATTCGGAGTTGGTACAGGCATGAAGGTCTTACCTCGAATCGCCTCTCAAAGTTCTGGAACTCAAACATTCTGGCTTGAAATCCCTCAGCAAGAGCTCCACCTGAAACAGACCAATAAGTAATACTGTAGAAAACTGGGGAATATTTTTCCACAGTCCACATTTAGTGTGTTCTTTTAAAGCTATGGTATGTATAATCCATGTGTATGTCACTCCAGACAGACAACGTCACTGTGCCAGAGTACACCAGTGACCATCAATGACCTGGGTGATGTTTTGTCTACTCTAGCATTATATTGTTAATACAAGATTTACGTTTAAAGCTGAACTTCAATGAACCACATTAAAATATCGATGAAACTGTTTTCCATGACGTTTCGCAAAACCGTTCATGATTTTAAATTCAAGGTTTTTCATGACTGCATAAACGCCATCAGAATCCACACTGACTAGCATTCCCACCTGCTTCAGGCATCCCTTGAGCCTTCTGTACACGAGCCTGAAGTACTTCCTTGGCAGAGACGAAGAAGATGCGGTCACTGGCCTGGGCTCGGTCTACCACACCCAGCTCGTCCACCAGGAAATTGGTGCAGCGGTCCATATGCTGCCTGCGGACCTGACACGACAACAAAACACTTTGTTGAACCATATTGTAAAGAAACAATAGACACTGAGCCACCAAGCTGCTGGCCTACATCTGTCTGTAGCAAAAGTTAATACAATCTGGGAGTAAACCGTTTTAGTCTTTGTGTAGCTTTCAGCCTAGTCATTCAAGAACCTGTGAATGAACCACAAACAAATTCCAACAGGGGTCACGTGACCCAATGGTAGAGCAGGGTCACCCTTCAATCAGAGGATCAGCGGTTGCCAGCGGTGTATGAATGTTACATAGTTCTGATGGGCAGGTGGCACCTTGCATGCTCGTCCCTGTCATCAGTGTATGAATGGCTCAATGATGTAGTGTTAAAGAACTCTGAGTGGTCGGAAGACTAGAAAAAAAACATACAAGTACAGTACCATTTAATGTAGATGCACTAACATGTAAGATGCATTTTAATGTTGTAGCTGGCTGCAATCGAGCTAATTTTATTAATTTGTATACTGTTGGGTAGTTTAATTTACTGTGCAACAATACCATATACACACACTATTAAACTAAAGAGTACAATACTTCCATCTGAAATGTAATAAGAGTGGAAAGTAGTTTCAAAATTGTACTGATTAATACCACGCTGTACAAATAAAGGGTGCAACAAAATCATTTGCTGGTGCGACCAATTGAGGAAGTTGGTGGCAGTGCAACCAGTAGAGCCATAGGTAGCAAATAGTTGTTTGCTGCTATAATAACACTTTGAATATTGTAAAGACAAACTAAACATTCTACAACGAACTACTCACATGTGCGAGAAGGCAGCTCCAGTTGCCAGGAGACTTATGAATTATGGGTGTCCGTTTCAGTTAATTTTGCTTTCGCTAGTCGACACCCATCAACCGGTCACTAACTGGTTAATTTTTTAGGAAAAAACACAAAATGACATGAAATGCAAAAGGCACTTTCTCTTCAGTCAGCCGCTCCATTGACACAGTGAGCTTTGGCACTGCATTTCAAACACTATCCATTTAGAGGTGATAGAATTTCAATGATTTGTTTCGCAATTGTCTTTCCTTTTTTATTTTTGTTTGCTTTGCTAAGGTTTATTGTCACCGATCATTATCTGCCAACATTCGTAGTAAATAGCTCGATCTGTGGTCTCTATAAAGGACGACCAGATCGGTTCTGCACTGAAACGTTTGCCTGCTTATTGAATCCCTTTGAAATGACACAGCGAGACAAACACCGGGCCCGGCGCCACGCTACTCTGAACAGCCTAAGTGGTTGGGCTCAGAAGCTTCTGTTCACTGCCCATGTTAAATTGACCTACAGACTGTAAGTTCACCTATGAACCACTGGTGTATGGTGGCACAACAGCCATACACCAGTGGTTCATGCATACACCATACAAAATGTTAAATATGTTTGAAATTTCCATGTGTGTTTCCAGTTGTAGACGTTCTGCCAGCTGACTGACCTCCTCCATGTATTCAGGCTCTGAGGCTGAGGCGTCCCAGCGGTTGTTAAGGATGAAAATGTTGGGACTGGAGAGTCGCTCATTGACCTTGTGAAAGAAGGACTTCTCCTGTAGGAAGACATCATTTACAACAGTTTAAAAATCCATCATACATGTAAAACATTAGCATGACATTGACATAAACTACCGCAGTCCGTCAGATTATTCCATCATACAGTTCACTCAGTTCTGAAGCTGATGTCTCAAACTAAAGAGGTGCCATGTCTCACCGTCTGCATCAGTGTGGACTCAGAGTTTGCCACCAGAACAAATACATCAGCATCCAGGCAGAACTTGTCGATCCAGCTGTCCAGTTCTGTGGTAACATCGATACCTGGGCTGGAGGGGAAACCACAAAGTAGACATCGCGGATGAGCATGGCAGCTTTTAAGCAAGCGAAAAGTGAAATGAAATATTCTCCTTTTACGAGCAGGTTTGTATTTTTTTTAATTGCTAGCCCTACATACAGCTTATCCCATCTTAGCCTTGGTAGAAAATGCTGTGACCTTTCTAGAACAGGTCTGTGCTGCACTGCCGATCTGCATGCTAAGGATGCTAATGTATCACAGCATAGTATTTCTTAAGACTTGACCTTGAAGTGCTCGAAGAACAACTTTAATGCAATCAATTCCTGTCATGTAATGTGACATACAGTACACCTGTAATATTAATACTATCAAGTTAACCACTTGATTGAAGAGTCATTTGTTTTACATTCAACATTTTGGAACTTTTTCCACAAAAAAGTTTGTTACAAAAAGGTGATGAAAATGAATTTGTTGATGAAAGAGTGTTAATTTGTGTCTGACCTGTCCACCAACACCAGATCATCCCTGAGCAGAGCACACTTGGCTTTAGGCCACATGACACAGACCAAGCTGCCGGCGTCCAGGTCCTTATCCTGGTGGAGAGCGTGGGCCAGCTGATTCACCGTCTGTAAACACACACATCAACAGATTACCGCACACAGCAAAGACCTTCCTTGAACTCCTGCAGACTGGAGTTTGGAGGTAGTTTGACCTGTATACTCAGGGTGCAACGGATCACAAACCTCACAGTTCGGATCGTACCGCAGTTTGTGAGTCACGGATCGGATAATTTTTCTTTATTACACACTGATGATTAAACAGAAAAAAAATAAAAATAAAGTGTGTTCACAAATGTGCCGAACCGCGAAGGGTGATCCGAACCGCGAGGGGTGATCCGAACATCGAGGGGTGATCCGAACATCGAGGGGTGATCCGAACCGCGAGGGGTGATCCGAACATCGAGGGGTGATCCGAACCGCGAGGGGTGATCCGAACATCGAGGGGTGGTCCGAACACCGAGGGGTGATCCGAACGGCGAGAGGTGATCTGAACCAATCACGGATCAATCAGTGATCAGTTACACTTCTAACACTCAGTGAGCTCTGCTAACCTTTATGCTCTTCCTCTCCTCAGAGCCTTCAGTGAGGAGGAAGGCCTCATTGCCATCTGTGCCCTCCACCCTCAGGAAGCAGTTGGTAGTGTGTCCTATTCCAGATGGCAGCACCTTGTCACACAGCATGGCATTGATCACTGAGCTCTTCCCATTGCTGGTCCTACAGAACAAACAGCATACCTGTCAGCAATACCTGCACCCTTTCCACAGTTTTACTTTAAGTTGCTTTTTAATTTAACATTTAGAGGATTTCTACAGCTACACAGAAATGGATTAAAAATCAGTTTAAAGGTCACATTGTATGCTTACTTTCAGGTTCATAAATGTACTTGTGGTTTCTACTAGAACATCTTTACATGCTGTAAATGTCATGTTCAAAAAACACTTAATTGTTGGAATGCTGTTAAGCATTCCAACAATTAAGTGTTTTTTGCAATTTGTTTTTGAATTGGATATCTATTTTCAGCAATGTTTTTGCGATTAATTTCAGTTTTCAGCAGTCCAACGCATTTTCAGCAGGAAATGCTTTTTCTAGTTCCACTATTTCTTCCGTCCCCCCCGTTTCGTCGCAACGCTTCTTCTTCATTTTTTAAGCTACAGAAACCGTTCAACTATCAAAATGTTCAGCTCCTTCAGCTCATCTCTGCTATGACTGTTTCTATTTCTAACCTTTAAACCTTTTGAATTATTAAGCTTTTAGCAACTTTATTTTTGAATGGGATCTCTATGGAGAATATTTTCAAATCCTCTTAAACTTCTTCAACTTTCAAATCCTTCAACTTCCTCATACTTTCAGGTACAGACACCATTTCAACTTTCAAATGTTGAGAAAACCCTTAACTATTGCAAACATGATTCAGCTTTTTGATATCATTTTAACTTTTTGAACTGCAGCAATTTAACTTTTATGATTTTTCTGACTTTATAATGGGTGTGTATTGCGCAGCTTAGAGTGCGTGATGTCACCGCTAGAGTGAAGAGCAGCTTGAGATTCTTGTGAAAAAAACATTTGTGTTTTGCCACTGTGTCCACAATCTTCACTCTTCATGCATAATTTCTGGATGTAGAAGTAGCTAATATTGTCCTTGTCGTAGAAAAATTACTGTAGAATCCCACAGATTTCCACATTTGACACAGAAGCCGTTAATTGAGAGGAAAACCAACTTTCTGCTCCATAGAGACCAATGTTAAATTTTGCTTCAAAAACATCTTCCACAGAACACGGTACCCCATTTCTAGATCGCCAGTTAAGCCACATTTCTTACACTACAGACACAATTTTTACAGGATCTGTTCTTCAACTCATTCTTCCCCTCGATTATTAATATCGGAGCAATAGGAGCTACGGTTATGGGAGTTTTGATGATTTGTTTGAGAGGTGTTTCCCTGTTTTATCTCCATGAAATGGCTTCAGGCACACAGGTGTTCGCGATTGAGCCAATTAGTGATGTTGATAAACACAGACTCAGACACACGCCTCTCCCTCTCTCTGTCTCTCTCATACGGTCGCCGCTCAGCTTCAGTCACTGATGTTAAAACCCACAAACCAAGCCAGAAATCTAGGTGTAGTTATGGATTCAGACCTCAACCTGAACAGCCATATCAAGACAATTACAAAATCAGCCTACTATCACCTGAAGAATATATCAAGGATTAGAGGACTTATGTCTCAACAGGATTTGGAAAAACTTGTCCACGCATTTATCTTCAGCAGACTGGACTACTGTAATGGTGTGTTTACAGGTCTCTGTAAAAAGTCCGTCAGAAAGCTGCAGCTGATTCAGAACGCTGCAGCTCGAGTCCTCACTAAGACCAGGAGGGTGGATCATATCACCCCAGTTCTGATGTCTTTGCACTGGCTTCCTGTCCAACAAAGAATTGACTTTAAAATCCTACTGTTGGTTTACAAAGCACTGAATGGTTTAGGGCCAAAATACATCTCTGATCTGCTGCTACCTTACGAACCATCCCGACCCCTCAGGCCGTCTGGGACCGGTCTACTATCTGTTCCCAGAGTCAGAACTAAACATGGAGAAGCAGCGTTCAGTTTTTCTGCTCCACATATCTGGAACAAAGTCCCAGAAAGATGCAGGTCTGCTGAGACCCTCAGCTCATTTAAATCAAGATTGAAGACTTTTCTGTTTGCTGCTGCCTTTAATTGAACCACATTCAATTAATATATTAATCAATTTCCTGCATTTCTGCATTTTACTACTGCATTTTATTTCTTACACTGTTCTTAATTGCTGTTAAATCTCCTTTTCTTTTGCCTTATGTTTTGATGCTTTTAATGGTTTTAAAAGGACTGCACAATATATCGCCATTTCCTCCGGGACCGAGTTCGTGCAAGGCGTACACTATAAAACGCAGATCGGCAGAGATCTTTTCCAGACGTGGTTTGTGTGCGAGTAATTGCAGAATTGCGGCAGTGTATGGTTGATTGCGTGCAGCGCAATGTCTCAGGGAGACATCGATTCAAATTTAGAAAGTGTACAATATGTCGCCATTTCCTCCGGGACCGAGTTCGTGCAAGGCGTACACTATAAAACGCAGATCGGCAGAGATCTTTTCCAGACGTGGTTTGTGTGCGAGTAATTGCAGAATTGCGGCAGTGTATGGTTGATTGCGTGCAGCGTAATGTCTCAGGGAGACATCAATTATTGTTTCAATGTATGTTTTAAATCTCCTTTACTTTTTACGACTGAATTTTATTTCTTACACTGTTTCTTTAATTGTTTTTAAATCTCCTTTTCTTTTGCCTTATGTTTTGATGCTTTTAATGGTTTTATGTGAAGCACTTTGAATTACCTTGTTGTTGAAATGTGCTATACAAATAAACTTGCATTGCCTTGCCTTGCCTTACGGTCATTCAGGACTTCAGAGGTCTTTCCCCCCTCCCACACACACGCCATTTTTAAATAAAAGCCCCACAGAATGAATCCTAACTGAAATGCTTGTGATGAGCCTGTCATTTAATAACCGGTTTGTGTTTATCTAACATTATGATTCTGTCTCATCACCCCTTCTCCCCCACAGCCCATTTCAAAATAAAAGCCCCAGAGAGTGAATTCTAACTGAACTGCTTGTTCATGAAGCCTGTCATTTAATAACTTCTGTTTATGTGTCAAACATGATGATTATGTCTCCTCTCCCCCTCCCTCCCCCACCCAGTCCCACCCTTTCAAAATAGAAGCCTCATGGATTAACTGTATTTAAACGTTTCGCTCAAAATTTGGCTTTTTTGTTGAAATAATGAATGCTCTTACTAATACTGCGATTAGTAACTACTACTGCTAATATTTCTAGTATTACCACTACAACTTTTGCTACTATTACTACTACTGCTATTACTGCTACCATAAATATTATTACTACCACTACTGCTATTACTACCACTACTATTATTACTGATACCACAACTGCTAATACTGCTATTCCTGCTACTACCAGTACTAATACTACTACAGCTATGAGTACGACTGCTGATACTACTACTACTTCTAATTACAAATACTTCGACGACAACTTCTACTACTACTACAAATATCACTACTGCTACAACTAGTACTTATTCAAATGCTACTCATACTGCGAATAATACTTCTACTACTACTACTACTACTACTACTACTACTACTACTACTACAACAAATATCACTACTGCTGGAATTCTTTTAAGCTACAGAAACCGTTCGAATATCAAAATGTTCAGCTCTTTCAGGAGAGGGGTGATATAACTTCATATTTGTAATCTTTCAACTTTTTGAATTATTCAGCTTTTTTTTTTTTTTTTTCTTTTTTTTTTTAAATTGGATATCTATTTTCAGCAATGTTTTTGAGATTAATTTCAGCTTTCAGCATTCCAACGCATTTTCAGCAGGAAATGCATTTTCTAGTTCTTCTCTACCGTCTGTAGGCAGGGTCACCTAGCTGGAGGTGGTTTTACTGATCCACCTGGACCCTGATCTGCTTGTTTTTACACAGGTTTTCTGATGGAAGTAGCAGGAGAAAAAGTGGAAAGACTGTCTTTTTTGACACCGAGGGTCTGTAGAAAACGCAGGCACACATAATTATATTTGAAAGCCATAAAAAGTGCATTTTGCATAATATGTGACCTTTATTGAATTAAAAATTGTAAAACAAAAAGTGGCTGCAATAAAACCAAGTCATTTTTATTCAATATAGATAAAGGAAGTTCTAAAATGTGACAGAGAGGCCAAGAAGCAGATTTACAAACCTCCCAAAGAAGACGACCTTCATATGCCTGCGCACCAGCACTTCTCCAATCCCTGCCACCTTGGCGAGGTAACCCCGGACCTCCTGGACCTGCTCCTCTGTGGTGACTGGATCCAGCTCATCATTTTTGTAAGTATCTAAAAGGAAAACATTTATCCAGTTTATTTATGAGTTTACAAATTAGGACATTTTCAAAGTGTCATAGAATAACTTGAGCTAAATTTCCCTGTACAGTAATGTAAAGTATAACTACGTCAAATTGTATATGGCCATTGGAACAGTTTGAGCAGAAACCGATTGAGTTTCACGGTAACAATAAACCTATTATGGAAAAAACCGATTTAATCATTTTAAGACTGCTTTAGTAACATCCCATATTCAACAACTATTGAACATACGTGTAAGAAATGATTGCTGTAATTATTCCAAGAAGAGACGCGCATCAAAACTCAAGCGGCGGCTGGCTTGACCGCATAGTTTTAAGGTGCTGCTGTTGCGCTGTCTTGTCTGTCAGTGTCCTCCATTTACACAGTTATGAACTTGTTGAGGAAATTGATGTGCGGCGTGAGTGTGTGAAAAGTGTCAATTGCTCGATTCTCATCTTTAAAGCATAATTTTACATGTACTACCGAGCATATGCACATGGTATTTCAAGACCCGCAACAGTGATGTCATGGTGTTATGACACACCCCTGAGTAAAGTTCGACATGACTGCAACAAGGTGAGTGAAAACAAGATTTTCATCTTACTGAGATACTGTCTAGAATCTTTCTGCACAGGAAGCAGAAGAGCTCTTTTGCGCTTCTGCTTCCTGTGTTTGACAGAGCAAGGCTGAGCTAGTAACGTCAATAAAAACCTATTATTTATATCCATCTATTCTACAGTTTAAATACATGAACATTAGAAGTACAGACACTGTGTGCTGGTCTGATTATCACTGGTTGTACGAGGGTTTTTTTTATGTCTTTTGCTCCAGTCGTACCGCAAAGAGAAAAAAAGATTTGTTTTAGACTGATTTGATGTGAGAAGTTAGACCTCCTCAACATTGGCTCTTTCAATGTCTTGATGTTGACGTCTGTGTTTGATGTAACCGACACTGCTGTATTGAGCTAACCCACTATGTTGTACTGAAAGGAAATTACACCAACCTCGGTCGTACGGCCATGAATAAATCATTGATGACTTTTACCCAGGTGCTAATTCAGATACGAGACGAACATGTCAGATTGTATTCAGATTATCATAATGCATATGGCAATAGTGCGTTATGTGTGAAAAGGGTTAGAGATCAAATGCAGTAAGGAGGGTACCATCTAGAAAGGAAGCACTCTCCTTGATGTACGCCCCCAACTGTTCAAAGATCCCATTGATCTTCTTCTTTGCTGTGACAAAATGCTTGAGCGGCGATGCATTCACTTCCGCCATCAGTCTCTTATCCTTTTTGCCGTGGACTGCGTTGGTGTTGGCTCGTGGGAAAACCAAAGACATGGCACTGGACAGGGGATAAAACATCAAAACACCCTTATAAGCATGTCTGGCAAGTGTGACTGAAATCTGAAATCCTCTTATAGTGAAAGACAATTAGACAAAGATTGACAGCAGGGCAAATGTGATATCTATTACATTACAGTCATTTAGCAGACACTTTATATTTTACAATTCAGATTCTATCACATTCATACACCGTAGGCACAGCTATGAGAGCAATTTTTTGGAGTTAAGTGCTCAAGGACACATCGACATGCGACTAGCAGAGACAGGGATCGAACCGAGCAGGACGACCCTGCTCTCCACTTAGCCACAGTTGCCCCTGCCATCTATGTTAAATACCTTCAACTACTCACTGTAGACTGGACTGACAACTGCTGACTGTTGTCCAAACTACAGCCCAGTCCCTTCATTTCCATTGCTCTTAAGTCCTGGTCACTCAATCTCAAGAAGCCCAACAACATTATACATCAGCATTGGGGCTAACCCAGGAGTGTCAAACTCTAGGCCCGCAGGCCGAATCCAGCTCGCCACATCATTTTATGTGGCCCGCAAATCCGCCAGCAAAAATATATATATTTATATATTTAAAAGTTAGACTTGATAATAAAAAATTCCCACAGTCGAAATTATGATAGAAAGTCTAAATGAGATACTTCAACACAACAGTCACAGAAGCAGCCCTTTGGCTGGTTACTGTACACTACATGAAATGTATTTAGTACATTGAAGACTACTTTAAACGTGGCTTTACAACACATGAAATACTTCACGTGGGATTGTGCAAACACACCCTTTAAAGGATTTTAAGCTTTAAACAAAGTTATTGTAATAACTTGTTTGATATTTATCTTTGCTATTTTCTTTAATAGTTTGATCTTTGATAGAGGAATGTGGGTTTATTAACCCAAAATTTAAAAGGATTTAAGTTATAACAGAAATGTGCTTAAATACATTTATATAACTGCATGTACAATATTTTTACACTTGAATGAACAATAATCAATGCAGAGACAGTTATTTACCAATATGTTAAGAGTAGTTACATTTACACAGTCTTACATTTACAACCGGCCCATTGAGGGAAACCATGATGCTGATGTGGCCTGGAGTGAAGATGAGTTTGAGACCCCTGGGCTAACCAGTGTCTCCACCTTTCAGAACACTGGCTGGGTGTACCCGAGGAATTCATCTGTATTTTAATGGTTTAGCCAGTAAGTTAATTTCAGTTTCAATGTCTTCTTCATGCTGGCCCATTCTCTCTCTGTATGTATACCAAGGGCAAATTCAGGGTCTCTTCGGGGGAGCTTCACGTTTAAATAAAAAATGTAAAATACTGCCATCTTTACCTTCTATAATTAAATAGATTATTTTGGGTAACAATTTAAAAATTAAATGTTTTTTGTATGTCCGTTTAAGTTAGCTTCCTCCTCTGGAATCAGCATTAACTGCTCATTCTGTAGTAATGACGCATTGACACATACTGGACTTACTGAATGTACACAACAGGATAACTTACAGTGCAGTCAAACACTAACTGCGGCCTCACAAATGACCACTAAAAACAGAACCTTCTAGACGAATCTTATCTAAAGCAGTAACGTCATTAACTACCCGTTACCTGTACAGCCCTTCCATTAGACTGAACGTGATTGTAACTAGGGCTGCAACAACGAATCGATTTTATCGATAATAAATAGATTAAAATAGTTTTCATTATCGATTATCAAATTTCATTATCGATTCGTTGTGTCGCGCGATTATTACGCCACTCAATAAATCGCGGAGATGTTTGAGAAAAAAAGGAAAAAAGAGCTGAGCAGAGCGCAGGTTGTTGTGAAGTGGAGCTTCTAATGACGACCAAGACACGTCTGGTTTTGAACGGAACACTTTACTTCCTGAAAACTGCAGTTTAACAACTTACAGTGAACAGACCTCTTGCACCCGAAATATACGTTAGGTTTTTACTTATCATTATCATTGTTGCCATGAATTAGCACGTATCATGCTACTTCCTGTCTCTTCACAGTAAAATCATTTCCGTTTTCATGCTCTTCACAATAAAAGTAAACAATTTACAACAGAGGAAAGAGCATCGACCCGTAACGTTGTACTGAAACATGGCGAGGCAGAGAAATCAGTACGACCTAAGTCGTCCAAGGTGTGGGAGCATTTCACACTTAATGAATTGAAAAAGTGTGTTCATCTTGCAAAAGAGACATGATATGGCACGGGAGCACCACGGTGATGATTCAGTTTGAGAGTGTAGTGTAGAGCAGTGATTCTTAACCATAGGGCCGCGGCCCATGATAGGGCCGCGGCCCATGATAGGGCCGCGAGCGCCACCTACAGGGCCGCGAAAAACTTTCAGTTTTGCATCTGGGGGCCGCGGGACAGCATAGGTTATCAATTGAAGACACCAGAGATATTAGTTATCCATGAGATGCTCAGTTACAATACAGCTTCCCACCACCTGGTGGCGGTAATGCGTCAGTCAGTTGTTTAACAAGCTGCAATAAGCAGAAGAAGACACTCAGCTAGCCGCTAGCCTGTAGTGAAAGTTATGGATACGTTTTTAAAAAGAAAAATGAAGACTACAGTGGTGCCATACCCCTCTTAAAATAAAAGGAAAATAATATAATATCAAAATATAAAGGGAGAAACACCTTTAGTGTGTCAGAATATCATGTGGTTACCATGTGTCTATTTGGGTCTCCAAATGTCCTTTTAGAGCTCCGCCTGGATCTCTTCATGGAAGAAACTCTGTAGAATGGTCATACTTTGTCCAATCTCCTTCAAATTTGAGGCAGTTGTTCACCGATAGTGTAGTTACAGCCCTATACTGTCCTTTACCTGTACAGATACAGCCAGAGGCAGTTATTTATACTGAAAGATACTTTTTTATTTGATGCGGATTTTTATTTGAGGCGGACAAAAATCTTAAATTTTTACTGACTCCAAAGGCCCACTGCTCTGTTTCTGTATGATCTACAGGTTTACTGACACTTTTGATGCATATAGTCAGAGTGGGCCCCGGGACACTTTGTACTTGAAAAGTTGGGCCCCGAGGTCAAAAAGGTTAAGAACCCCTGGTGTAGAGAACAAGTTCTGACGTTCAAATAAATCCTGTTAAGTTTTCTGATTTGTATTTTTCTTTATTTTTTATAAATTATTTATTGTTCTGACAGCTCAGGTCCCTTTACAAAAAAATATACATATTTTTGTGCACGTGTATGTTTGTGTTAGTCAATTTGTTTTTTTGATTATTACTTTAACAGCTCAGGGATGTTCAATGAGCAACCAGTTTGTGCACTTTCTGAAGATCAGTTCTGTTTTTGAATAAAGGGTTGGAAATTAATGCTTTTTTTTTTTTTTTTTTTTTTTCTTTATCCGATTAATCGAAAAAAATAATCACCCGATCAATCGATTATTAAAATAATCGTTAGTTGCAGCCCTAATTGTAACGCTTCTAGAACGTGTGCGTGAGTCCACCTGTGTGGTGAGGCCGAGCAGGCCATTGTTCAGCTGTGACCTTTCACATAGTGTGAAGGTAACTCTGCAGTGTCTTCTTTCACTCGTTTAAAACTGGCTAACGTGAACGCACTAAATGGAACACCAGCACAAACCCAAGTGGAACAGCGAGACTGACACATTCACCTGAAATCGATTAAGTTAGCAAGCTAGCCTTTATTAAGGTCCATGTCATCTAACGTCCCATATCTAATGTAGTTAGCTAACGTATCATATACCAGTCAAATAACCACCAGTCCTTGTTTTGTGTTAACGTTATCAGGTAGCAACGTCACTGCCCCTGACAGGCATTGCAACGCATTGAAGTAGGAACGGGTCCTTGTTGAATTACAAGCTAACTAACTTAGCCTGCCACTGAAGTCCATTTCGAATAGCAGCTAACGTTAGCTAGTGTGACATTACTTCAGAAACACGCAGAACAGACAGGCAGCTGTTTGGGTTGTGACTTACCGTGGATGGGGTCGTTCCTCACAAATAATCCTCTTGCATCCTGGCCCCTCGGCTTTTTGAATATCTAAAAGCTAACTAGCTGATAACGTTACTGCGCGACTGAATGTCAGTAAAGCTATTAGCGTCTGCTACCTATGCTAGGTTAAGGGGGCGTCGCTAAATGTTTTTAGCAAGCGCAGGCTTGATAACAAGCTGTTCTGCAGCACTGACGGTGTTCTAACAGCTCAAATGACGACGGAGACCACAGTAAATCTATTCCAAACTCGTTGTTTCCCAACCTGCACGTCGTTCCAGCACATTACCAGCAAGTTTTGTTTCCTTGAGATGTTGCGCTCTAGGCAGACTGCTCACCAATGTTGCCAGATCAGATTGTCAGTTTCCACCCCAATCACAATTTTAAATCCGCCCAATTCAATAAAAAAACAGCACAAATCATAACCTTGCCAGAATTCTGTGTGAAACTGTCAAACCCATCATAAAACTATTTGTATCAATTAACCAAAAACAAAATGCAACCCAAAATGAGTGCAGTCAGACAACTAAATACACAAATTAATGAGAATGACGTCAAGGTAAACGGTTGCCCGGAAACAGCCCAATCTGGCACCGCCTCTTTGCTGTTTTACGAGAGCCGGCATCCCTCAAGCCGATGTAGCATTGCTGACCCCTTCTGGAACAGTCCATTACTGTGCCATCTTCGGTCTTGGTCCTTTTTACTAGACCAGTGACTCTCAAGAAGTCAAACAGGCATTGTTTTCCTTTTCCTTTGCCTCCATACTCTAGAACAGGGATTCCCAAAGTGGGGTGCGCGCACCCCTGGGGGTGCGCGAGCTGCCTCTAGGGGGTGCGCGAGAGGAAACGTGTAATGGCGGTCTGATGGTGTAATAATATTAAATATAAAAAAAAAATGTAATTTTAATTTAAAAACTGTCAGGCGGGACATCTGAAGCTATCAGTCGTAAAAGAGGAGAGGGACAGAGAGAGAGAGAGGAATCGGAGGCGAGGGGAACGGAGAGGTGCAGTTGGGGAGAGACCGGGAGAAGAAATCGAGTCAGAGTCAGAGGAAGATGAGACGGAGGAGACCGAAAGGAGGAAGGGATAGCACAGACACATCGGGAGCACATCGGCCCATCGCGGAGTCAAGGTGAAAAAAGAGGAAACGAGAGTGAGCATCAGACTGGGAAAACAAGAGGAAATATGATGAAAAGTATGTGTGTCTGGGCTTCACTTGGATTGGCAACGCAGATTCCCCAAAGCCACAGTGCGTGGTGTGCAGTGAGGTTCTGGCTAACAGTCTGAAGCTCTTATTTACGTCGCCACCTGAACACCAAGCATGCCAGTGCAAGTCAAAAGCCCCTTACATTGTTTATATCGAAATTGGAGGAGTTACAAAACAGCCAAAACCAACTGGAGTCTCATTCATGTGTTGGGTCTATACATGACGCACTACGGGCTTCATATCTGGTTACAGAATAGCGAGAAAGGGGCTACCGCACACAATCGCCGAAGACGTGTGCTTGCCAGCTGCCAGAGAGATGGTGGAATGTATGATTGGGGAGAAAGAAGCAAAAAAGTTGTGCATGATCCCGATGTCCAACAACACTGTGTCGCGCCGCATCGATGCTTTGTCCGAAGACATCCTGGCTTCATTAGTCGCTCATTAATTGTAAATTAAATGTGATAATCTGCCTCTGAGCCTGTGCGTGTGTGCTCGCATCCGTATTGCTCTTTAAAAGTGACGCCTTGTGTCACTGAAAGTTATTGAAACTTTGTTGCAGTGTTTCAGGGCGTTTTCACACCTTCAGTTCATTTGCTTTGTTCTGATTCAGGGATTAATATGATACAATGTTGCAGTTTGTGTTCACACTGCAACATTTAACAGCGGACTAAATATTGTAAACTAACGCCACGCGCGAGCAAACTGTTCTCTCATTGGTCCGATTCTTATGCGCTATGAAGGCTTAAAAGGCTCTGTTGCTTCTTTTTTTTTTTTTTTTTTATTAACGGGGGGGGGGGGGGGGGGGGGTGCGCGAACCCGGTCGGGATGTAGAAGGGGGTGCGCGGCCTAAAAAGTTTGGGAACCGCTGCTCTAGAATATATTTATTATTTATATTTATCACTTCTCTTTCTGCCAGTTGGGTGCTTCCCAAGATGAATAGTTTGCTGTTCAGATTCGTGCCCCCCCCTCATTACGGTCAACTTTACTTTCTTTTGTTTACTTTCATAAACACTCACAAGTTTAGTAATGAGACACAAAATGCACCATCTATTGTGCCAAAATTCCTCCTTTTCTTTTTTTGGGAAAAAACTTTATTTCATTTATAACAGGTTTACAGTTTTATAAATACATACCCAATTTATAAATAGACAGACACATAATACACAAAAACAGATACAGATGCAAGAAAGTGATGTGTGCCTGGATGAAAAGTTTATTAAATGCCATGGGAGGGTCTGGTTTTTATCCAGATTTGTCCTTCTGAGGTCAGTGACTGTGTTTTATTACCATGTGGCTGTCTATGACAGTCTGACTTATTACAATTACACATCTAGTTTTCCACAGTTTAAAACATATAATGCTGACAATGAGTTGGAAAATTTCTCGTTGTTTCACAGGCATCTTCTCATCAAACAGAGCAAACATAACAGATTTATAATTCACATGGAAAACTAGGCCGAGGCATTGAAGGACCAGACGTCTTGAGCTCTGTAACAGTCCATGAGTAGATGTTGTTGTTCATCCTCATTACAATGAATCATGGGACATTTCTTTGTTGTGACATAACAACTCCATGAACAGTGGCTCTTACGGCGAGTTGACAGACATGAGCCATCGGACATCTCTGATGCTCTCTGAGAGGTTTTTGTTTTTTAACATTTGTATTACTTCCTCACCTTCAATATCGATTCAATTTTTGTATTTAATGAATTTGAAATTGCTGATCTTTTTAAAATAATTTTTACTCAATAGACCATTCCAGTCTATCTGTAGGTGTTGTTGAGTAATAAAATCTCAACAACTAACCTTATCTCCGAACCTTATATTCAGGACCTTGTCTAAGTCTCCCCTTCCTCTTTCTCCACATGGAGCAATCTCCTTCCCAGAGAGCGTTTCTGGAGATGGCGGCAGAAATTATTTTAACAAAGGCAATATATAATCTAAAACCCAGCTCCAGAGCCCCTAACACACCGTAATCTTAACTTTTATACATAATTTCTCTTTTAGTCACTTCCCTGGTTGTTCCCCAGATTACATTTACACACTGTTTGTGCGGCTGGATTATCATTTTGTTGGATGGAGGAACTAAAAAAACTAGTTTAGATGAGATGAATAACTCTGGTCTTATAAATTAGTATTTTTGTTTCCCCATTTTTTCACCTCTTTAATTAATTTCATATAACTTGTTCTTGTCACGAATTTCCTTTCATATTAGTTGTTTTCATCCTGTCTGCCTCTTTAATTAACTCTCCTGTCATTTCAGATCCTACCATTCACACCCGATCACCTCTCATTCCCCTCACCTGGTCCTCCACACCCATCTCACCTGCAGCCCATTCCCTCATTAGCCCTCACTATGTAGGTCCCCTCACTTGCACTTGTTCCCTGCCAGATTGTCTTGTGTGTTATTGCCAAGTTCTCCAGCGTATCTTTTTTTTTTTTTGAATATTTTATTTTAACAATGCAAGAGAGCATATAGAACACAGAACATTAAACATTACAAACAACTACATAACAAGTTAAGAGAAAAAGAAAAAGAAAAAAATAAAGAAAAAATGAAAAAAATAATTAAAGAAAATAAACACAAATAAATGAAATAAAATTAAGTAAATAAAGTAACTAAATAAATAATTCCCCCCACCCAAACAAATAAAAGAGGTTGGTGCATAAAGTAACAACACAAAGGCGAATGCAATGACTATATTGTAAATCGGAGCTCTAAATAATTACAGTCCTATGGTGCTGTTAGTGTTATACCCATGTACTCCAAATAAGGCTGCCAGATTTTCAAAAATAAATAATATTTTTTTCTGAGACTATATGTAATTTTTTCAAGAGGAATACAATTGTTCATTTCCACAGACCATTTGTCGATGAGAGTGGGGGAATCAGACTTCCACGTCATCGCGATACATTTCCTGGCCACACATGAAGCAATTTCTACAAGTTTCATTTGGGGCTTCGTTAAAGACCTGTTGAGAGTTGTGAAGTTTCCCAGTAAACATAGATCAGGATCTAATGGAAAGGTAACCCCTGTGATCTTAGTTATTATACTACAAAAGTCATACCAAAAGGACCTCACCTTTGTGCAAAGCCAGGTACAGTGTAGGAAGGAGCCGACCTCTATACCACATCTGAAACACATTTCTGCCAATTCAGGTTTGGATTTATGTAGCTTCTGTGGGGTGAGGTACAGCTGATGAAGAAAGTTAGAATGAACAAGTCTGTACCGGGCATTAACTGTTGCTGACAAACTGTTCTGGCACAAATCTGACCAGAGTTCTTCATCAATTGTTGTATTCAAGTCTGATTCCCATCTCATCCTGGATCTGTGTAATCCTGGTTTTGGGCCCTCATTCAGCAACATAGAGTACATTTTAGAAATGAATTTGTACACATTTCCCTGGTGAAGCAATTTTTCCACATTAGTTAACACAGGTAGAGTCATTACAGGGCCCAGGTTGGTTCTCAAAAAGGATCTTAACTGGAGGTAACAAAAGAAAGTTCTGCTGGGCAAATCATATTTTCTCTTCAGTTCTTCAAAAGGCATGAGGAGTCCTTTATCAAAGCAGTCTTCCAGATACTGATTCCTCTGTCATGCCAACTCTCCAGAATCTTGTTACTTAGAGTCATGGGCACAAGTTCATTTTGTCTTAGAGGTGTTTTTGGTGATAGTCTCATATTTAGTCCAAGAGTTTTGTGAACTTCATACCATATTTTAATAAAATGTTTCAAAATAGGATTGTCTGTCCTCTTGGATATGGTTTTGGAGTTCCATTTATAAATAAATTCACTGGAGGTTTCTTCTTTCAGAGGATGAAGTGCAATTTGTATCCAGGAGGGGGCAGCATCACCGTCAAAAAATGACAAAATATTTCGCATCTGGGCTGCTAAATAATATTTCTTCAAATTAGGTAGTCGAAAACCTCCCAGACTATAATCCCATGTTAATTTTTCCATTGACACCCTTGGCATTTTACAGTTCCATAAAAACTGCCTGATGTGTTTGTTGAGGGTTTAAAAAAAGGTTTGAGGTAATGGAATGGGTAAGGACTGGAAAAGATACTGCAACCTCGGGAGAATATTCATTTTCACACAGTTGATTCGACCAATTAAAGTAATGGGTAGATTCATCCATCTGCGTAGGTCGTCCTCGATTTTACTCAGCAATGGGAGGTAATTAAGTTTGTACAAATTTTTAAGATCATTATCTATAATTATTCCAAGATATTTAATATTCGGGAGCCACTTAAATGGGGTTGTTTGTTGGTATTCAGTGTGATCGAAGTTTGTGAGTGGAATAATTTCACTTTTTTCCAGATTGAACTTATATCCTGAAATAGCACCATAGGTGTTTAGTAGCGTCTGTAATTTAGTGAGAGAGTTAACCGGGTCTGTTAGATACAAAATTACATCATCTGCCAGGAGATTCATTTGATGATTTATTTGGTCCACTCTAAACCCCTTTATATCTGGATCCCGTCTAATTGCTTCAGCAAGTGGTTCAATAGCCAGGACAAAGAGTCCTGGAGACAGAGGGCAACCCTGTCGACTCGATCTACTCAAGGGAAATGCTGTCGAAGTCTGTCCATTTGTGGTAATTTTGGCTCTGGGTTTATGGTAAAGCGTTTTCACCCAATTGATAAACAAATGGCCAAATCCAAACTTGTCCAAAACTTTGAATAAATACAGCCACTCTAGCCGATCAAAGGCCTTTTCAGCATCTAATGCTACAGCTACACTCGGTTCAGTTTTAGATTTTGTCAGATGGATAATATTAAAGAGTCTGCACAAGTGATGAGCTGATGAGCGTTTCAAAATAAAGCCGCTCTGGTCTGGGTTTATTCATTTTGGCAAATATTGGCCAAGCCTGTTAGCCAGTGTTTGGAAATTAATTTATAATCTGAATTTAACAAGGAAATGGGTCGAAAAGAGGAACACTTTAATGGATCTCTATTTTTTTTGTGAATCACGGTGATTATGGCAGTGGAAAATGATTCAGGAAGAGTTTGAGTTTTGGATGCTAAGTTAATCACATCCATTATGAGGGGAGTGAGTAAGTCCTTAAATTCTCTGTAGAATTCAGGAGGGAAGCCATCCTCTCCTGGTGATTTATTGGGTTGTAGTGAACATAAGGCCTTTTCAATTTCTTTCTGGGTGAAGGGCAAATCAAGATTATGTTGGTCTTCGTGGCCGAGTTTCGGCAATTCAATAGTGGACAGAAATTCATCGATCTTAGATAGATCCTCTGGTGATTCTGATGTAAATAGATTTGTATAAAACTGTTTGAATGAGTCGTTAATTTCTGTTGGGTTGTGTGAGATTGCACCCGTTTCAGTTTGAATTGCATTAATTAACCTTGAGCTTTCCTCTGCTCTCAATTGCCAGGACAGAATTTTGTGAGCTTTCTCTCCCAATTCATAATATTTTTGTTTGGTTCGTAAAATGTTTTTTTCAACTTTGTAGGTATGTAATGTATTGTATTTAAATTTTTTGTTAACCAGCCGTTGGTAAAGTTCTTTAGACCCAGATTGTTGAAACTCCTTTTCCAATTTCAAAATATCTGCTTCTAGCTCATTTATCGCTGCCATATATTTCTTCTTGATACCCTTTGTATAAGATATTATTTGTCCTCTTAGATAAGCTTTTAGCGTGTCCCATAATATGAAACTATTGGGGGAGGAGTCACAGTTTGTCTCACAAAAAAATGTTATCTGGTCCCTAATAAACTGGCAAAAGTCTGGTCTATAAAGGAGAGTAGGGTTCAGACGCCATCTATATTGATTTGCTGTTTTTTCTGGCATAAAAATAGATAGGGTCAAAGGTGAATGATCAGACAGCATCCTAGATAAATATTCAGATTCTAGTGTTCTATGAATTAGCTGTGTTGACAATAAGAATAGGTCAATCCTGGTGTGAGAGTTGTGTGGGCAGGAGTAAAAGGAATAGTCTCTGGTTTGAGGGTGCATCTGTCGCCACACATCAGTCAGGTTTAGATCTTTCATAAATGATAAGGTAGTTTTAGCTGCTTTTGTTTTGGATGTTGTTGTGGCTGATTTATCTAATATAGGATCTAAACAAAAATTTAAATCGCCTCCTATAAGTTTTGTTGTCCCCCTGATACCGTCATAAAAATATCTTGAATAAAGGATTCATCATCATAGTTAGGTGCGTATAAGTTTAACAGTGTCCAGGGTTCCGAGTAGATTTGGCAATTAACTAGGACATAGCGGCCTGATGGATCAATTATAGTTTCTCCAATTGTCACTGGAATGTTTTTATTTATTAAAATAGAAACCCCCCTGGCTTTCGAGTTAAATGATGATGATAGTACGTGTCCTACCCATTCTCTTCTCAGCTTTTAATGCTCCTGTGTGGTAAGATGGGTCTCTTGTAAAAAAGCGATATCTGTTTGCAATTTTTTAAGGTGTGTCAAAACTCTCTTCCTTTTAACAGGTCCATTTAGCCCATTCACATTAAAGCTAACAAATTTCACGACCCTACACATTGACGCTAAGTGTGGACATCAGAGTGTCATAGCCTCTTTGTAAATTCACTGTGCAAAAGCCAGTGTATCTCCTGTGATCAAATACAAATTGATAAACTAAAGCACCAACATTAACAAAGAAAACAATCCCCTTTACCCACCCCTCTCCCCCCCAAGTGCCGAATCCTAAACATCTGACACTATCTTCCCGATCAAACTGGGTTGTGCACTTTGCACTTGTCAAGTATCACATGTCTGGCTGGTTCAAACAAACCAGCCCAAGCCTCTGTCTAAAAAAAGAGTTTTACAATATGTATAGGATCCAATTTTAAGTGTAACAAGAAATTGTAACAAATGCTGAAAACACCCTTTTCTGAAATTATTAGGACGCAAACAGGGTGGATTAACATGAAACCAATCTATCAGAAGTAAACTTAAACTTCAATTGCTGCCATCACTTACTTTATCTCAACATCTATAGCATAAAGAGTGACGCCGATGCTAAAGATAGATAGCTCCTAAGAGCTGCCGCTACGTGTCTGGTGTTGGGATCTAAAGGAGCGTGTTTGGGTTATCAGCATTTAAGAAACTGAATTCTTGACATCAATAGAATTATTGATGTATGTAACAATTATTAATGATTATTAATAAAAACGGGGCACCACCCTGCGAACAGGGACCAATAACCAAACGATAAAACTAAGTCTCATAATTAGTAGTCACTCATAATGTCGATAGTCTGCGTATGACTATACATTCAGTGACAGTGAAGGTTTTAAGTTCGAGCACAGGCTACTACATACAGTCTTATCAAATACATATGCACAAGTAATCACAGACGACTGCTCCTTAAAGTATAACAGAGTTTATTAAATCAAAATAATAAATGATCAGATCAATTAATATTGCAACCAACAAACGTTATCATACAATTTTATATGCCTAAACTAAAGAATGAATAAAATGGATGAGAGTGTATGTCTGTGTGTGTGTGTGTGTGTGTGGGTCTGTGGGTGAAAAGGAGGGGGAGTCTTACAGCTACCGCTAAAAACTACAAAGATGGCGGCGTCGAGTGACGCGGGCCAAAAGGGGAGGGGCCTTAAGAACTACAGCTAGAAACTACAAAGATGGCGGAGTCGAGTGACTCGGACAAAATGGCGGTGAGACTGCTGTATGTAATCACGTGTGCCGATGCAGCACGTGTGTTGTGAGGCGATCGTTTCAACGGGGTTCCCCAGGTGTAGAGCTAGGAGCTGTGTGTGTTACGTGAGAGGAGGAAAGAGGAAAAGGTGGGGGCTCATGAATCAAACTTCTGCGTGCGGTCCGCGTTGTAATGAGCCTGAGTTTTCTGGTTCTATCACGCATAAGTATACCGCTGTCGTCTTTGAACTGCCGGTAACATATGCCGTGATAAACCACGCACCTCAGTTCACTCACAGAGTTGATTTAATGAGGAGAGAGTACTACACGAAGTGTAATAAAACAAATGGAAAGAAATCAAATGAATCCCAAGCAAACAGTCATAGTTAATACACCAATACAGCGGAGCTTCTCTGCTCCGTAAAGAGTTGCGTGATATCTCGATATCACGCGACAGTAACTTAAACACACAAAAACACGGGAATATCAACATATAAATGAATGGCCTGAATTAAACTTAAGTTAATTTAAGCTAAGCTATGCCCAAATGCCAAGAATCTTACTTGTCGATGCTTCATTGCAACGTGGAAGTGTTCGTGGCAAATTTGTCCTTTTTCTTCGGCAGAAAGGGGGGGGGTAGGCTGCTTGCAGCGCGGCTTTGCAGCGGGCGCTGTGCCGTCGTGGCGTGAGCTCGCTCTGGAGCGAAACGCAGATGATCCTCGCTGCAGGGAGGACAGTTTAACTTCGGTTGAGACGACGTGGTCTGTGCGTCTTACCGGTAATCATCGGTCAGGAGAGGAGCGAGGCTTCGTCGGGCTCCTCTGTGCCGGTTTGTGCACGGAAAGAAAAAGCAGCAAAAAGCACTGAATGGATCGCTGAAGCAGATTCGTTATCGCGGGCTGTTCGTCCAGGACGAAATGGCTTGTCAGGGTTTGAGTAGGGGAGAAGGGCCGTTGCTTCCTCGTGGCCTCCGCCGTGCTGGAGGGGGGAGGAGAGGCCGATGTGTCTTCATGCGTCCAGGACGAAGGTCCGGGCGAAGAGAGCGTGGTGTGCTTCCTGTTCGACGGAGGTCGACGGGAAAAAGCGGAGAAGTGTGAACCTGCAGACAGTTTTGTAGAACAGGGGTTGAACCACAGGGGTCCTGGGTTCTCTTGGCTCTCGGCCAATGAGATTGCCGCGGTTACCATGGTTATTTGGGGGGGGGGAAATTCACACCCTAGCGTGAAATCCCTTTGCTCTTATCAACTACAAATCAGGATGAGACCTTTGCTTGAAGGCCTGATTCTCTTTGTCCACAGCACATATTTAAGCCATATGATCAGACCCCAACATCCCCCCTTTGTTCTGAAGAGCGAGGTGTTGGCTTCGGTCTTTAGAGCAAACCAAGGGCTGGCACGTGCATCCATGTGGCGGGGAAACCTGAAGAGGTGAGACAGTCCAAGTGTTCCTGAGACCAAAAGCAGTGGTTAAAACAGGCAGTGTTCATTGTTCATAGAGTTCAAGGTTCATAGTGGTCAAGTTCATGGTGTTCAAGTTCAGAGTTCAAGTTCAGAGTTCATTGGCATCTGGGCAGATGACTAAGGTGGCATCTGGGCAGATGACTTTAACTACTTCTACCTACATCTACTATCATACACAATTCAAATCATAGGTGAGCAAAACATTATTCCCAAATAATTCAATCGCTATTATGATGTTGTGATAATCTAGCATTGCGGCACAGTGTCAAAGAAAGTAACAACCCAAATAAAACAAAACAAAACACAAAAGAGAGAGAAGGAAAGAATAGAAAGACAAGAAGCGGGTGAGGGGCAAACAGTGGTTACTGGTTCAACTCCTAGACAGGACTGGAGTCCGTCGGCGGAGCAGTCGTAGGTTGGCTACGTGGTGTTATGAATAGGAGGGAATCCAGTTAGTCTGTCGCTTCTGGATCTATTGGTACATGATATGTGCGTCTACCTCTCTCTAATCTGTAGATTTAGAGCGAGTCCTGTGTCTAAGTTTTGGAATCTATCGATATTGGAGTTGCGTTGCCAAGACTATAGGCCAGAGGTACCTGTGAGGGTTGCATAACAGTAGTGGTAGCAGATTTACAGATTTCTTAGCACGGCTAGTGTGACTAGCTAGGCTGGTCTTTCGCTGCTCCAGCTGTTGACAGCTGAGCCTTCTCGGATGAGGTCCTGGGTTAAATCTGACTGCTACGGCCGAGGTTATGTCTTCTTTGGTTACCTCTGATAGTCTATAAAGCATGCAAAGAGTTCTCTATGAGAGTGGAGCATCAGTTTACAGTCACAATGGTTTGTCAGGTCATGCAACTGTTCTGGTTGAAGTTGGATGTGTTAGCGGTTAGTGCATGTCTACAGGGTGAGTTGAAGCATGCAGTTAAACGTTAGTAGTCAATAGTAAGCTGCCATTCTGCCGGTTGGTTTCGGCACTGGCGAGATTAGAGTGTACTTCCTGTGAAGTGCATCTCTCTAAGTTTCTGTTGTCAGAGATCCCACCCCCCTCGCGCTGTTCAAGTGGCGAGGGCGGATATCCCCACGTTACCATCAGCACTCAGGGAAACGTTGCGAACAGTTTCACTCTGGAGTGTGTCATGGCGGGCTGGTGATATCTCCCTCCCCCCACCCTCCTAATTAGAGATGGAGACAGGTCCGGCGCACAGGTCAAGTTCAGTTACCTACGGCACTGGCGACTTGATAGAACCGGCCGATGACTCGGCTGAAAGAAGGCGGTGGCTTCGTGGAACAAGCTGGAGGTGGATCATGCTGACAGAGCAGGAGAAGAAGGCTTAGTTGACGAAAGATCTTACGAGCTAGGGTGCTCGAAAGGGCCTCTAAGGTTGTGGCACCCTAGAGGTGTATGCGAAAAGGTGGGGGAACACATGAGGCTCGTTTCTGACCCGGAGTCGGGTAGAGCAAGAGTGTTATGACCCCCCAGTAGGACTGAAGAATATGTATAGATTTATACATAACGGGCATTGCCTTTGCGAACAAGGTCGCCCAAGAAGGTTGAAGAACGAGGTGCGAAATGGGAGTGGTCGTTTCCGGAAGTGTGCTGAGTTCTCTTCCCCCCCCCTACCACGTCGACTTGGCAGCAGGGGGAAAGGTCACTTGGCTTAGTCAGGTGGGCTGCGAGCCAGCGTTACCTGATGTGTTGCCCTTGAGGGCGTCTTTCACCCCCCTGGTTCCGTTGGTCTTTCGACCGCCAGGGTCGTTTGTTCCTCGGGGGTGACCAGGGCTCGCTAGGCCAAGTCCTCTCGTCGTCTTCCGACGCTAGGTCGGAGTCGCTCAACTGTTGGATGCCTAAGACTATGGCGGTGTCTTCGTACCGATTTGTCGGCCGTCCGCGTGTCTTCCATGCAAGTTGCGCGTATTTCCTAATCTCTGGCATGGTGAGGTTACTCGTTCTGTAGTGCATGGTAACATCGTATCTCACGTTGTCGTGGAGATTGTGCAGGAATAGCGACTTGAAGGCATGGTCTTCTTCTAGACCTGGGGCGTTACGTCCTTGGAAGTACGCAGATCTAAAGCGCCTGAAGTAGTCTCTCGGAGACTGTAGCCTTTCCTGGGAAATGGCAAAGGCGCCGAGGGTGGCAGAAGCTGGGTCGGTGTACAGGGAGTACTCCTCCCTAAGGGCGTGACAAAGGGATGAATAGCGGTCGCGGATGCTCGGCTGGAGCGTTTCAATGAAAGCGTGGACGCTTTGCGCAGTGGTTTTCCACACTAGCTTTAGCTTTTCGCGCGATGAGGGGCGCGATAGGTCGAGGAGGCAGCGATCGATCTCCCTTAGGTAGTCATCGATGCTCGAGTCGTGATTATCGGGATCGAAGCGCTCTACGTCTTTTACCAGAGGCTCAATCTGTCGAGTACGCAGGCCTCCAAGGTTGATGAGGCCTGGGCCGTCCGAGTCGTCTGAGTCTCCATACTCGCGATGGTGGTAACGACTATCATCCTCCCTCCCTGAGGGGGATGGGGTCAGTTCTTGTCGCGCGCGTGAACTGCGTGGAGGATTGCGGTCGCCTGAGGTGGTTTTGAAGCCACCTGGGCAGTCTAGGACCTGGTGTTGGTCCTCTCTCCTCCTGGTTGGGGATGTCTCTTTCAAGAAATGCAAGGTGGTTCGGGTCTCGGGGAATGAGGGAGCCGAGACCAAGAAATGACTGGGCTGAAAGGCTCGGTAGGGGGTAGCAGTACCTACCGGGGTTGCTGGAACACCTTGAAGCGCTTTCAGTTTGTCATCACTCTCTAATGCTTTAGAGAGTTTTAGGTTGACCTCTCTGAGGTCACTGCGCAGGCTACTATTTTCTGACTGTAGGGCTCTACAGTCACGTGACAACTCCTGAACCTCTGTTCGGAGTGTCCAGATCTCGCGTTGCTGCTCGTCGCTCTGTGCCCGGGTTCGGGCAGCTTGCAGCTGCATTTTCTGATGGTAGATGAGCAGTATTTCGCCGATTACGTCCTGAATCAGGCGCTCTCTGTTACCTGCTGGGTTATTTACATAAGCCACCAGCTGCTCTAATTGCTCGTCGCATAGGACAGCAGTGTATTTTTCAAAGTACTCTCTTTCCTTTGCTGTGAGTCCGAGGACATCAGCCACCGCATCTCGTAGTGCGGTGTCTTCTGGAGCTACAGCTCCAGGAATGGGGGATTTCTCGTTGCTCATTCTCTCTAATGAGCACGACTCCCAGTAGTTGTTAATTCCCTAGTGTTAGAACGGAAACTGTTAGTGTTTACGGTTCTCAGTGAAATGTCTAGTTCTGTAACTTAGGATTGCTACTGTTAGGTGTTAATTACTGTTAGTGTTACGGTTCATGCAGGCGCACAGTGAAATGTCTAGCTCTGTGACTTACGTTTCTACTGTTGCTGCTCTGAGGTATCACTACTGCTTTGCAGCCAGAGGTGCGAAAATGCTAATGTGGTTTAGCACTTTGGGCCTGTGACAGCTGTGTGTAACTTCTTTGGAGGGATTTAAGAAAGCAAGCAAGGTATTACAAATAAACGATCAAATCTACTACACAGCTGGCTGTTAGTTTTAAGAAATGAAACGAATAATTAAACCTGGAACCGAAATAAAATTTCGAGAAGGGAATTAAAGATTAAGATTAAAAATCTGGATTTAAAATCAAAAATTTAATTACAATAAGAAAGATTTTGAATATCAAAGCCTACCTATTTTGGGAAATAAGTTTCAGGAATTTGGATCATTCAAAAGAAGAAAAAAAATAATTTTTCGAAAAAAAGATTTTTTGGAAAATGAATTATTCAAAAATAATTATGGATTAATGTGCATATATACTGTAACAAAACTGGAATAACGTAGCCTCACACGGGGCACCATTATGTTGGGATCTAAAGGAGCGTGTTTGGGTTATCAGCATTTAAGAAACTGAATTCTTGACATCAATAGAATTATTGATGTATGTAACAATTATTAATGATTATTAATAAAAACGGGGCACCACCCTGCGAACAGGGACCAATAACCAAACGATAAAACTAAGTCTCATAATTAGTAGTCACTCATAATGTCAATAGTCTGCGTATGACTATACATTCAGTGACAGTGAAGGTTTTTAAGTTCGAGCACAGGCTACTACATACAGTCTTATCAAATACATATGCACAAGTAATCACAGACGACTGCTCCTTAAAGTATAACAGAGTTTATTAAATCAAAATAATAAATGATCAGATCAATTAATATTGCAACCAACAAACGTTATCATACAATTTTATATGCCTAAACTAAAGAATGAATAAAATGGATGAGAGTGTATGTCTGTGTGTGTGTGTGTGTGTGGGTCTGTGGGTGAAAAGGAGGGGGATTTGGCAGCCATCAACGGGCCAGAACCTGTTTCAGTGCTGGCTGCCGATTAACCCGGCTGCCATGTCTCAGCCAGAATAGGCCCGAGTCTATAATGCCAGTCTCTCCGTGATCATCTGATGAGTTTCTCCGCCGCGGCTCGGGTTCCAGATGTCGCCAGTGCTCCCAGCCCTCCTCTTCGCACTTCTCCCATGTCGGATGCATGCTTGCCTCCGCCAGAGCGTTATTCTGGTGCTCCTGGTTCCTGCCAGCCATTTCTGATTCAGTGCTCCCTCGCCTTTGAGCTTCAGCCTTCCCCTCCGAGAGGTCCCGAGTAGCATATATCGTATCTCTCCTCACGAGCAGAGCCAAGGACTGGGGAACCGCAGAGTGGGAGCGACAGTCGTCAATCTGCTCTTCAGTCCAGCTGTTTTACGAGGAACTGCTGAAAGTCTTCAATCATGCCACACCTGGAAGAGAGGTCGCTCGAGGTTTGTTTGACGTAAAGCAGGGAGGGAGATCCATAGCTAATTACTCCATCGAGTTCCGCACCATAGCAGCCGAGAGCAACTGGAACGCCCCCTCGCTCCTCGATGCCTTCTACCACGGTCTCTCGGACCGCCTCAAGGACGAGTTGGCGGCTCGAGATCTTCCTGCTGGCTTGGACGAGTTGGTCACTCTCTCCATCCGTATCAACAGTCGTCTGCGGGAACGGAGAAGCGAGAGGGTGTAGCTGCACTGATCCAACAATAATGGCGACGCTTCGTACTGATGTCTTGATGAACTTTATTTTCCGTTCTCGCTCTTCCTCTCTCTCTCTCTCTCCACTCTGACACCATAGACACCGTGAAAACTACAGACAAAACATAAACATTTGTACGTAAATTGCGAGCTCTTGTGGAGTCTCTCAGGCAAAATTTGTTAGCACATATTAGCACATTAATAATGACATAAACTGCGAACTACAATCTCAAAAAATACAATACATTTAAACGTAGAGGCAGGTCAATGTGGAAGTTTGAGTCTGTTCCACAGCGAGGAGGCCAGAGCGCGTGTCCGGCTGCTTTTTACAGTCGACACGCTGCAATAAGGAATCTACCAAGACTGGTTTACAATTAAAAGGAATTTAATCCACTGATGCAAGTATAGTATTTTACAGTGAAGTACACTATTTCATGAAATATTAAATCAATAAAACCCCATTTGCAAAAAACTCAACTCAGCTCCTCAGGTATAAAACCCGTCCGTCCTCTGAGAGCCATCACGCGAGAGAGAAAAAGACTTGAAATGAAACCACCCACATCCGTTCGAAACACCTCCTCTTCCGTTTATGCCAATTCCTATTGGCTAACTTCCAGGAGTGTATTTGCCTGTCTGGCTTTCTGTCCCTGAGTTTACTAACACATTCAATGACTGTCAGTTATGTTTAATCCCTTCTATGATAATCCTTCAGTATAAACGTTAAACTTCTGCAACTTTGGCAAAAGCTTCATGTCTCAAATTCTACTTCTAGCTACTAATCCTAAAACACTTTATGCTTATCTTAATTATGCATTTCCAAAACCCTTATGATTATGACTAATTATGAATTCTTAAATATGAATCATTGAACACTTTTATTATAGCTACTAAACACAGTTCTATGCTCAAATTTCTTACAATTCCCCCTAACCCACAGTTCACTGTGGGTTAGCTACCAAAATGTTCCTGGAGTCCCCTCCCCTACTCAATCCAGGGAGAGGCTCCCTAACTATCTAAACAGTGGCAAACAACAATTCATGCATACAGATATCATTTCAAGTATTCCTATCCGGTCTGTTTCTCCCTACGCTTGCCTCGCTAACGCAAAAAAAAATCGAATGCGTTGAAGTTCACTGCCTTCCATGTCTTGGGGCTGGCAGAATCAGGAGACAGTATGTAGGCTAGAGAACACATACTGAGAAGCCTTGACTGTTCTTTTTACACTTGACAAAATTACATTTCTTAATCCTTACACCCTAAAATCCCATTATAACCCAATTAAACAAAAAAAATCTCAAAATACTCATCCAAAACAATCCATCTATTTCCCAAATTTCCAATATCTCACCGGATGTGTTTTAGAAGTCCATCTGGGCCTTATCAGGTCCTTCAGGATCTCCGAGAGGATGGTCAGGAACTGCTTGTGAAGTTCCGCTATGGCACCGCTGGTGGCCTCATCTAGACTGTGGCCATCAGAACCTCCAATTCTTCCTCATCCTCGACACATAACTGGTTGCCCTGGACTTGTGTCTGGCTCATCGTTGAAGCAATAAACCCCTGTAGAAGTCCACGGATGCAAGGGAACCCCCATCCACAGACGACTAGGAGGCCTACGATGACAACATACAGAGTAATTACGATTGACAAAAATGTATGTTTCCACTTGCCAAACATACTTTCCAACCAGTCGGTGAATGGATTCGTGACACCAGAGTTCTCCGCTAGCTCTTGGCTGAGTGCTGTCAGTCCCTCCAGAGCCCTGGTCACCGATCCATCAGGAGCTGTGTTATTTGGAATGAAAGTACAGCAAGCAGACCCAAACATCTGGCAAACGCCACCTTTCTCTGCTAAATCATATCTAATGCCATTTTGTTCTGCAAGGTCATTAAACTAGTCTTCGCCAGCTGCGCATGCAGCCCTGATATGGCGTCCCTGGTGAAGTTTACAAAACGCTGTTGGTTATAGTAAATGTAGTTGATCCAATCGACATTTTTATTCATTGTTACCCTTTGAGAGAAAACAGACTCTAAATCTGCTGCTATTTGATTTCTGGCTTGAAATTCATTAGACACCCCCCTTGGCACCCTTATGACATCTATGTACACTTGGTCATCAAAAGCTCCCTTTGGGCTATCGGCACCTCTTTTGGTTCTTCATACTTATGCTGTACCTTCTTTGAACATAAGAGTGAGAGTAACATTTTCATAGGTGAGTGTCTTCAGGGAAGCCTCTCTACGTGGCCGGGGATCGGTTTGATTAGCTACTGAGGCTAAATGTCGAATCACGATGTAGTCATGCATGTGTTCTGGTTCCTGTCTGTGTTTAATTCCCCATACTAAGAGGGAAACTGCTGAAGTCAGGAAGAAAAGAATTACAGACTTCCATAACCCCCTGAACCTAGAGTCTCCTAATGGACGCCATCGCTTAAACTTGTGGGGGAAAAATCATCTTCAGTACTGTCTAACCCCTCTTCTGGGTATCTTTAGCTTCAAATTTTGCCTGTTTGATGTTCAATCCTACCTCTGCGAGTGTCTTACTCGTTACCTTCGCTGCTGCACAGTGAGTGAGGTGGTGCTAAGTCGCTCCCATTTTACCTTTTACCTTTACTGCATGTGAGGTTGCCAATACTACCTCCCATGGACCTGTCCACCTTGGTTCACTCCACTTGCGCTTGTGGACTCTTATCCACACCAGACTGCCTGGTGATACATCAGCCTGCTTCCTTTCGTCTGCGTTTGTCATCAACAACAATACACACAAATATATGTACAAATGAACACTTTACCGTGTGGACTTTACCTCTTGGATCACATGCAGAATCAGTTTACCCTGGTCGTTTACTCCTCTTAGCTTCTGCGCGAGCTAACGACCCACAATGCCACGGTCATATGCCCACGCCCACTCTGGGTGTGGCCTGTTACTTAGCAACATACATGACGAAATATGATACATTGAGGCACCACATACGGCCCCATATAAACTCAAAATAATAAACAATTACACATGTCTCCTTGACAGTTACAGAGGGACTTTTGCGGCTGCTCCACAAAGGCCACTTCGCCGGTCAGATGACCCTCGGGGGTTTCCGTCGAAACGGGTCTCTGACGGTCTGACTGACTCTCCTTAGCCTATGCAGCTGGGGCGGACCCGGCTCTCCACAGTAGAATGACAGCGCCGCCTGCAGGAGGATCGATGCTTTTACTGCCGCCAGAGCGGCCATTATGTAACCTTTTGTCCAGTAAAAGAGAATGGCTCACCAGTCATCCGGAGGGCGCTGGTAAGTCGAAATGTCGCCCTTTGATTCATGCTCATCTGTTTTGATCAGGGAATAATCACACTGTCTCAGTCCTCATTGACTCTGGTGCAGATGCTAACCTTATGGACAGAACGCTGGGGATCGGGCAGGTGGCCCTGGAAAAACCCATCCACGCCACAGCTTTAGATGGTCGTCTCCTCTGCAGGGTTGGCCATCAATCCACTCCTCTGCCAATGACAATGTCAGGTAATCACAATGAAATGCTCACCTTCCATCTCATCCATATACCACAGCAACCGGTCATTTTGGGCTATCCGTGGCTTAGGAGACACAATCCACACATTGACTGGGCGTCAGGAACTGTATTACAGTGGAGCGTTCATTGTTATGCTGTCTGTCTAAAATCTGCCTCATCATCTGTCCTAGTCTGCCCATCTCTTCTGTGTTTCCAGATCTTTCCGGGGTTCCAAAGGAGTATCTTGACCTTAAGGAGGTTTTTAACAAAGCCCGGGCCACCTCGTTGTCGCCTCATCGCCCGTATGCCATTGACCTCCTCCCGGGTACATCTCCATCATTTTTCCCTATCTGCTCCTGAGACGAAAACTATGGAGAGATATATGCATGACTCATTGGCTACCGGAATCATTCGACCATCTTCATCTCCAGCGGGAGCGGCGTTTTTCTTTGTCGGAAACAAGGACAAATCCCTGCACCCTTGCATTGACTACAGAGAACTCAATAACATTACTGTAAAAAATAGGTACCCTCTTCCACTTATTGCCTCTGCTTTTGAGCTGCTACAAGGTGCTACCTTTTCCAAATTCGATCTCCGCAATGCTTACCATTTGAAGAGAATCCGAGAGGGGGACGAGTGGAAGACTGCCTTTAATACTCCTAGTGGACATCATGAGTATTTAGTTATGCCATTTGGTCTCACCAATGCCCCTGCAGTCTTTTAGGGGTTGGTCAATGATGTTCTCTGGGATATGCTCAATGTTTGTGTTTTTGTGTATTTGGATGACATTCTTATCTTCTCGAAGTCTCAACAGGAACATGTGGTCCATGTACGCCAAGTCCTCCAAAGGCTTTTGGAGAATCAACTCTTCATAAAGGTGGAGAAGTGAGAGTTCCACACCACAGAGGTATCGTTCCTGGGTTTTGTTCTCAATGCTGGTAATATCCAGATGGACTCTGCCAAGACCAAAGCAGTTGCTGACTGGCCCTCCCCTTCCACACGCAAGGAACTTCAACGCTTTTTGCACTTTGCAAACTTCTATCGGCGGTTCCGTAACTACAGTTCCGTGGCTGCTCCCCTCACCGCTCTCACCTCCCAGCATGTGCCCTTCCGGTGGTCCTCTGCGGCATGCAGGGGCCTTTGGTGAGTTAAAATCACGTTTTACCTCTGCTCCCATCCTCATATTATGAAACTGGCCTGAGAAGAGCGAGAGCCAACCTGTCCCACGGCATCAGGAAAGCAAAACAGGAATACTCGAATAAGATAGCCAGTCACTTTAAAGACAGCAGAGATACACGGAAGCCTCGGGCATTCAGACCCTTGCGGACTACAAACCCGTGCCACAGATCCGCGACAGCAAGATCTCTCTGCTAAATAACCTCAACAGCTTCTTTGCACGGTTTGAAACACAAAACAGCACACGTCCACACAAGACTCCGCCCCCTCCCCACGACCAGGCTCTGTGCCTGTCTGCTACCAGCATGAAGAGGACACTCTCCACTATCAACACCCGCAAGGCAACAGGTCCAGAGAACATCCCTGGTCGTGTGTTGAAGGAGCTTAAGGATGTCTTCACGGATGTCTTTAATACTTCTCTGAGACAAGCTGTTGTTCCATCATGCTTCAAGGCCACCATCATCATACCTGTGCCAAAGAAATCCACTCCGCCCTGCTTTAATGACTACCGTCCGGTGACACTGACTCCCATAATCATGAAGTGCTTTGAACGGCTAGTCATGTCACATATCAAATCCATTCTTCCCCCCACCCTGGACCCTTTCCAGTTTGCATACCGTGCCAAACGGTCCACGGAGGATGCAACCTGCTCTGCTCTCCACCCAGCCCTCACCCATCTGGACACAAAAGACTCATATGTGAGAATGCTGTTCATAGACTTTGGTTCAGCATTCAACACCATAATGCCACCAAAGCTCATCTGCAAACTTGACCAGCTGGAGCTCAACACCTCGCTGTGTAACTGGCTGCTAGACTTCCTCATTGAGAAGCCACAAGCAGTACGTGTCGGCAACAACACCTCGAGCAGCATCACACTGAGCACAGGGGCCCTTCAAGGCTGTGTGCTCAGTCCACTGCTCTTCACCTTGCTGACACACGACTGCACAACAACCTACAGCACCAATCACATGGTCAAATTTGCAGACGATACAACTCTGGTTGGTCTCATCACCAACGATGATGAGACCCACGATAGGAAGGAGGTCAGCCTTCTGACCACGTGGTGCAGATGCAACAACCTCCTTCTGAATAACAGCAAGACCAAGGAGATTGTTGTTGACTTCCGGAGAGGCCACACTCAACTCCCACCACTGACCATCAATGGTGCTGATATAGAGAGAGTGAGCAGCACCAAATTCCTGGGGGTGGACATCAGTGAGGACCTCTCGTGGACAGCCAACACAACATCACTGGCAAAGAAAGCCCAGAGGCGCCTCTACTTTCTCCACAAACTGAAGAAGGCAAGAACACCCCCACCCGTCATGTGCACTTTTTACCGAGGCACCATTGAGAGCATCCTGACAAACTGTATCACTGTGTGGGGCGGAAGCTGCACTGACTACAACAGGAAAGCCCTGCAGCGCATAGTGAACACAGCTGGAAGGATCATTGGTGCCTCACTCCCCTCCCTGCAGGACATATACGACACCCGCCTCACCCACAAAGTGACCATGATTGTGTGCGACTCCAGCCACCCCTCACACAGTCTCTTCAGCCTCCTGCCCTCTGGGAGAAGACACCGGAGCCTCTGTGCTCTGTCAAGAAGAGTTGAGATCACAGGGAAGCTGCCTTGAATAAATACATACACGATCAGGGGAAGGGTCAGGTTAAAAAGACATAAAGAGTACAAAAGATTGAAAGTTAAAGTTTATAATCATTATATAAGAAATGTGTAATACATAGTGATTTAAAAAATGTAAAGCTGTGGAGGGAAAAATCTCCTCACAATGAAAGTGGAGCAGGCCAGCACACGTGGACTGATAGCTTTTCAGTCACACGGCGCTAAAAACGTCACCGAAACTGGTTTACAGTTAAAAGGATTTAATCCCACTGATGCAAGTACGATTACAGTTAAACATTGGAGTACATACTCCTATGAAATATTACAATATTAACCCACTTTGGAAAAAACTACCTCTGGTCCCAGCCGTCCCAGGCAACCACACGCTAAAAAGACGCAGATTCACACTTCTATCCCGCCCACATATTCGTTCGCGACTCCTGCCCTCCCGTCTATCTCAATTTCTATTGGCTAACTTCTCTATGCCCTTCTGTAAACGCCTGTCTCCACGACTCTCTTTCCCTGAGTTCCTAACACATTCAATGACGGTCAGTTATTGCTTAATCCCTCTATGATAATCCTTCAGTATAAAAGTTAAACTTCTGCAACTTTGGCAGAAGCTTCATGTCTTTTAGCTACTAATCCTAAAACACTTTGTTTATCTTAATGATGCATTCCCAATACACTTATGATTATGACTAATTATGAATTCTTAATTCTTAATTATTAAACACTTTTATTTTATCTACTGAACATACAGTTCTTTGCTAAAATTTCTTACAAAGCTGATTACAATAATAATCTGTGTATCAGAGTTGAAATGTGAAGAGTGTGTGTGTAGGAGGAGAAGTAGATTGTGGGGAAGTGAGAAAGAGGGGGGCCGAGAGGAGTGAGATCATAACAGATGTTTTGGGCGGAGGTCCAGTAATCGGACACGCGGCATCAGACGCTGCTGAAACACTGATTGCACAAGCCCAAAAAGCGCTGAGGGCCCAAAAGAGCAAGGCCCAGAGGGAAATAAGGTACTTTCCATAGGCTTACACACTCACACATAAGGGTGGGATGAAGATCATGTGTCCAGAAGGGGAGGGGGGGGAAACAGATAGCCCAAATGGAAAAAGAGAAGCTTGCGAGCTGCAAGCTGGGATTTCAACACAAGAGCCACCCAAGTGCTCCAAGAAGATACGGGACATCGCGCAACAGAAGTATTGGAGGACTCCGTCTCTGCTCACGAAAAGATTGCCATTCGTGGACAAAGATTGAAAGACGGAGAGTTTCCCTCTCCCCACTGCTTGACTTTAACAACTGAACAACGGATGGACACGGCAGCCCTAAAGACTTTGTACTGAGCCTGAAGGACTGCTGAACGGACTCCGTTGTGCGAGCAGGAGGAGCCGGAGGGTCTGGCCAGACCTTCGCTCCTAACAACTCCAGAATAACTTTTTCATCGAACCTTTGAAATCCAGCTCCAACCGAGCCGTCTCGGCATCGAAACATGAGTATAACCAAGGAATTAAAAGTATGAATCAAGTGTAGTAACATTTATGTGAGCTGTAGCTTCGCCCTTGCTAAATATAACCTGCAATAAATATCTAATCTGCATTTAAAGTAAATTTCTCAAGTGCATTCATTTGCTTAAATAGTAAATGTTCCTGTGGCAGTAAAAGGTTAAATCTATTGTATGTCTAACAACTGAGTTCTGTAAGGTTATCCTAGAGACCAATCCACTTAACAATCCCTTACGGTTTTAGAAGTAATCCTAGCTGTTAAAACCTAACCTGGCAATTTACCAAGAGCACGGATCCAGAAGAGGAAAGATGCCATAACTGACGCGACTGGTAGGAGCGCCCGGGGCCAGGGTGGCCCCTCGGCCGAGTGCGTGGTTTACCGGAGGAAGCAGGGTAGACGTCGTGAGTAACGGCAGTTAGCAGAGCCAGGTGAGTTTCCTCGCAAGAACACCAGCTCGACAATCTTTTAATAGAGATCTGAGTCAGTAAGTAGCCCCGTATCGGGCCAAAGAACCCCAGGATCTAACAGCTCGCACCACCAGACTCTCAAACAGCTTTGTCCACCAGGCTGTTAGGAAGCTGAACTCTCTCCCTCCTCTCTTTTAAGACTCCCTATATCTGACTGCTGCTAAATACAGATTGATCGTTTTTTCTTAATATATATGTTGTCTAAATGTTTTTTTTTAATCTATTTGCACTGTATTCACTTTATATGTTCATATGTTGGACTGGAGAGAAACGTCTTTTCAACTCCTCTGTATGTTCGGGACATATAGTGGACTGGACAATAAAGCTAACTTTGATATTCCCAGATCCTGCCCAGCAATTTATTGTGGAGGTGGACGCCTCGGACACTGGTGTAGGAGCGGTCCTTTCTCAGCAGTCGGCTGAGGACCAAAAGGTATGCCATATGCCTTCTTCTCCCGGAAGCTGTCCCCCGCGGAGAGGAATTATGACATTGGAAACCAGGAGCTGTTGGCGGTCAAACTGGCATTGGAGGAGTGGAGACACTGGTTAGAGGGAGCGGAGCAACCGTTTGTGGTCGGGACAGATCACAAAAATCTAGAATACATCCGTTCGGCCAAGCGACTGAACTCTCGTCAAGCTAGGTGGGCTCTTTTTTTTAAACCCTTTTGAGTTTTCACTCTCATACAGACCAGGTTCAAAGTATGTCAAGCCCGATGCCTTGTCTCGTCAGTTCCAATGAGAGAGCTCTCCTTCCCATCCTGAAACTATCCTCTGCCCTGAGTGCGTTATTGGTGTGGTAACCTGGGAGGTGGAGGACAAGGTAAAGCGCTCCCATGCCAAACACCCTGCCCCCAGTGCTTGTCCTGATGACCGGTTGTTTGTTCCTGTCAATCTCCGTCCTCAGGTCCTCCAGTGGGGCCACTCTTCCTGCCTAGCTTTTACACTAGCAGTGTAACGGTTCACAAAATTTTCGGTGCGGTTCAATACGAGAGTGGTGCCACGGTTCGGTACGTTTCGGTACGTTTTCAATACAGCAAAAAAGCAGAAATCCGTGTATGATTTGATTCTCTATTTGGGCTTTTGTTTTCTTTTACAAAGCAGGAATTATGGTCTGGAGAAATGGGCTGGTGAAGGAGTCGTGTCACGGGGCTCAATAGCATTAAGCATGTTCCTACAGCCTGGTTTATCCCTAGAGTAGGGATATACCTTTAGCCCTGTTTGAATCAGAAGGGAACAACTACCTAAACGCTGCGGGGAGAGTTTGTAACGAATATTACATGACTATTCATGTACATGGTGCCGGTGTAAACAGGAAGAAGTATGGTTGCTTAGTTTAAAAAAATACAACAGAGCAATAAAGTAGTCTAATAATGAACGGTTGTGTTTGATACTTAAGATCTTCTCTAAAATCTTCCTCTATGAACTCAAACAGACACAGTTTGTGGAAAGTTTTATTTTTCAGACTTAGTTACAGTGCTGGGGGTCTTGCTCTCTGTCTCGCTCACCTCATATTTACATTACACTTACACACAAAGGTTTACTAGATTATAGGTCCATAAATATGGTCAACACATGTCTCTCACTCGTTCCCTCTGTGTCATTGTTGTCTGTTCTGACTCATAGCTCTGCTGGTGTCTGAAGTCTCTGTCCTACTGGAGAGCAATCCATGTTTTGTTCCTTTATAGATTATGTGTGTTAACTTGTTGTACATAGTTGTACAGAACAAAATAAACAACAACAAGAAAAGGAAAGTCCTCCGTTTTGTGTCCGTCCTCCCTAAAGCCGCTAACCGTGACGTCAGACATCTGCTCCGTAGGGCTGATATCTCCGCTGGACACGCCGCTCACTAATCGCTCCAATAACAGCTGCTTCCTCCACAGAAATGCAGACTTTAACTGAACAGCTGCTAGTAAAGAAAACATGGTCAACAATGCCTCTAATCAGTTGTTCATATGGAATTAACCTGGTAGTCGATCGGTAATCAAGACTGTTGTTGTTTGTGAACATCCGGGAACGGTCACGTGATAGGAGCGTGGCGAATCAGGGAAGGACAGCACGTTACGTCGGGTGGGTTGCCATGTTTGAGCGCAGTGGCTCCACCAATTTCAGCTTTATTTTATTTTTCAAAAGCAATTTTGAAAATGTGCTTGTGTAGCGGTGCACAGAATGACATCACACAGGCTCAATCTGGTGCTACACATTATATGAAAATGGTTCTGTAAAATACAAAGATATACATTTAGGTATGCAGTCGCTTTTCAGCGCTTTCTTCTTCTATCCTGTTCAGAGATTCTCATGTTCTCCCGTATTCACCATATTTAATACTAAACAGTAGTAACAAAACAATAATATGAGCACCCCCTTCGCCCCCCCAGCTCATCGATGGGGCACCTGCCTACACGGTCCGTTGCCTTCTCAAGTCTCGGCGATGGGGTAGGGGATTGCAATACCTAGTGGACTAGGAGGGTTATGGTCCCGAAGAGCGTGAATGGGTTCCCACTCACAGAATATTTGATCCCTCCCGAATCACGGATTTCCACCAGGCTCATCCGGACCAACCCAGTGGGATGTCAAGAGGGGGAGGTTCTATCACGAATTTCGCTTCATTTTAGTTTGTTTTCATCCTGTCTGTCTGCCTCTTTAATTAACTCTCCTGTCATTTCAGATCCTACCATTCACACCCGATCACCTCTCATTCGCCTCACCTGGTCCCCTCACTTGCACTTGTTCCCAAATGTCCTGTCATCCCCAGGATATTTCCTTCTGGTCTCTCCCCTGCACATCCCTGTTTCTTTATTTAAACACACTCGTCACTTTTAACATTTCACTTACACTTCACTTGTTTTACAGTCCTGTTATCTGTTTTGTTTTATATTTTATGTTTCTATTTCTTGCACTGTGTTGATTGTTGATAGTTTAATGTTATTGTTTATTGTTAAATGTTACGCACCACCCACCACGACAAATTCCTTGTAGGTGCAAACTTCCTTGGCAATAAACGGTTCTGATTCTGATTCTAATCCTTACAGTTCTACCAATTTGTTTCACTACTTTTTCTGTCACAAAATATTAAACCCAGTATTTTTAATTCTGGGTTAACTTTAATGTTAATATTACATTTGTCACATTCATCTCCGATCCAAACGCCCTCTGTTTTGTTTTGTATTTATTATATATAGCTCTAGATGCTAGTTCGTACAGAGCTAGATTATTGGTTAAAGCATCCATCTCCAACTGGTTTTTGATGATAACCGTGATGTTATCAGCGTAAGCGATGGCATGTGTACCTGAGATTAGATGATCTGAGTTGATTTTTTTAATTAGAGGATTCATGGCGAGGATGTATGCAAAGCAGCACTCAGAGGACAGCCCTGCTTCACTCCTTTTCAGGAAGCAAAGCTGCAGGAAGCAAAGCTGCATGGGACACAGTGCCACCAACTGGTAAGATAACTCTTTTTAAGATGCTTAAATTCAAATAAAATTATATAAAAAATGTATGCATGTGCATTAGTATGTAAAGAAGTATGTTTGATTGTTTTAAGCCTTAAAAAATATATATATTTATGTACTTAAATTGCATTTTTTTGTTTGTTGCCTCGGGGCAACATTGATAAGTTAGACCAATTTAGTTCATGCAATATCATGCTTAAGTGTGGAGATGTACTCAATGTACAAGATGTAGTCAATGTTTTAACTTCATTCTCTAATCTACATACACACAAATCTACATAACTATATAAAAACATCCGAGATTGCATTGACCTTTCCACATTCAAATCACAAATCAAAACTCATCTGTTCAAAACTGCTTTTAATGTGTGACTATTATTGTGTACTTTGTTTTTAGTGTATTGTTTTTATATATGATGATTTTAATGTAAAGTGTCTTTGAGTGTCATGAAAAGCGCTATATAAATAAAATGTATTATTATTATTATATCACCAGGGGACATAAAAGGGCTGGGTAAATGCATTGAACAAATCAACAACTGGATGTGCCAGAATGTTCTTCAATTAAACAAAGATAAAACAACAAGCATTTTATACCTGGGCCTTCGCTGCTGTCCTGCAGCTGAAATACCACCTTATAACCACATGATGGTGCCACATCTATTATTCGTTTCTATGGCTGTAACAATACTGGCTGTGGGACCCACCATCATTCCTAAATGACAAGCCACGGCCCAAAGACATCGTCTTATGATTTACTTTCACAACTTGAACATTAAAAGTCAGCCCCCTGTGTCATGGTGTGTGGTACATCTCACTAGAGTCAGAATGCCCATATTTGACTGGCTGAGCTGTATCACGTGATGTGATTCACAATGGCGACTAAGCCTCTGCTGTTAAGTTTCGTTTCACGATAGTCACGTGCTCGCCCACTGACCAATCACAGTACACACTGCAGCTCACTGCAGAGCTGCACCTGGAAACTGAGCTGCACGTAATGCTGATATAGTTGTAGGCCAGCTAGCAGGCTCTGACACATCAAAGAATACGCCCAACATGTCAAACTAAAGATCTGATTGGTTGAAGACTATGACAATCAACAATATTGTCCCCATTCACTTAAACTGCAAAGTGATGCACTTGTGAGTCTGCAGGCCTCGGGCCTCTGTTCTTACCTGGAGGTGAGATCTGATTGGATAAAAGCTCTACTTAAAACAAGCTGCACTGGAAGCAGAGCAACTGAGGAAGACAGTAGCTGTGCAATGAGAACATATAATCTCATGAGAAAAATATTTTTATAAATTATAATACATGTAGTGTATTTAAGAAAAATTAATAAATTATGAAATAGTTATACCTTTGTGATTCTGTTTCGGCCAGCAGAGAAGGCCTTGCTGGCCCTGACGGCCCACCACTGCCTGAAGAATATATCAAGGATTATAGAACTTATGTCTCAACAGGTAAAACCTGTCCATGCATTCATCTTCAGCAGACTGCACTACTGTAACGGTGTGTTTACAGGTCTCTGTAAAAAGTCAGTCAGAAAGCTGCATCTGATTCAGAACGCTGCAGCTCGAGTCCTCACTCAGACCAGGAGGGTGGATCACATCACTCCAGTTCTGAGCTCTTTGCACTGGCTTCCTGTCCAACAAAGACTTGACTTTAAAGTCCTGCTGTTGGTTTATAAAGCACTGAATGGTTTAGGGCCAAAATACATCTCTGATCTGCTGCTACCTTATGAACCATCCCGACCCCTCAGGTCGTCTGGGACCGGTCTACTTTCTGTTCCCAGAGTCAGAACTAAACATGGAGAAGCAGCGTTCAGTTGTTCTGCTCCACATATCTGGAACAAAGTCCCAGAAAGCTGCAGGTCTGCTGAGACCCTCAGCTCCTTTAAATCAACACTGTTTGCTGCCTTTACTTGAACCACATTCAAGGATATTAATCAATTTCTACTTGATATTAATCAATTTCATTTTACTACTGTATTTTATTTGTTACACTGCTTTCTAGTGTTTTAATGACTGTTCTGATGTGTTTTTGAATCTCCTTTTCTTTTGCCTTATGTTTTGATGCTTTTAATGGTTTTAAGTGAAGCAATTTGAATTACCTTGTTGTTGAAATGTGCTATTAATAAACCTGCCTTGCCTTGCTTTGCCGATACTGATAATTGACACAGGAACATGTTATGAGCATCACGAACAGGATCAGGCAATCGTTTGAGAGATAATTAGAAGGTCAGGGGTCAGTCAGGAGAGTAACGTGTGTGTTACCGTGTGTGTGTATTTGTTTGTTTGTTTGTTTGCATGTGTGTCAGTGGATGAAGAAGGGTACATGACACATTCAATTTTGAGCTACCTGCTGATTAGATGTTTTCTAATTGAAGATGGTTGGAACCATTTGTGGTTGATGTTGTCAAAATAAAACTAAACTAAACTAAAACTAAAATGCCGGCTCTGCCTTTTACTTAACTGTTGCCATGGTGAATCTTGGAATCCATCATGGAATCCATTGATGATGGCTTTTTTCATGTCAACACAGAGTGAACAAACTCAGTTGACTGAACAAACTGATAAGCTGTTCCGAAAACTCAAACAGTTTCTCATCTATGGGTTAGTCAACTCAGAGTTCAGGGTTAGGCTTCAAGTTGGTTAAACCTGCTTTCTGAAACAGGGTCAGGATCATTGCATCAAGTTAAAGGTAATTTTTAGGATAGATGCTGCTACTTCCCCTATTCATCTCCTGCCTACGCGTCCTACATCTGCCCTGATATCAACACTATCCTCGCTAACAAAAAATCTTTAAAGCCCTTATTCTTTAGGAAGCCATGCTGGTGGTGGTGTTTGTTTTCACTTTTTTGCATTGTTGTTTGTTTCCATTTTGTCTCACATCAGGTTTCAAATGACATCGCTCATCGCACTGTTCCTACCTGACCTCATTGCAAATGTTCTAAGATGGCATCTCTCATTGCACTGGTCTAATGTGACATCACTCATTGCACTGTTCTAATGCGACCTCACTCATTGTACTGGTCTGACATGACCTCACTCATCGTACTGGTCTGACATGACCTCACTCATTGCACTGGTCTGACATGACCTCACTCATTGTACTGGTCTGACATGACCTCACTCATCGTACTGGTCTGACATGACCTCACTCATCGTACTGGTCTGACATGACCTCACTCATGGTACTGGTCTGACATGACCTCACTCATTGTACTGGTCTGACATGACCTCACTCATTGTACTGGTCTGACATGACCTCACTCATCGTACTGGTCTGACATGACCTCACTCATTGCACTGGTCTTACACCGCGACCCTCATTCACCATTCCGAGGCCCCGACAGTCTCTATATATTCCACTTCTCCGAGTGGACAGTCTCTCAAACGAAGAAAGCAATCATCCAACGCAACAGTCCTTTACAGCAGTCTGCTAAAGCGCAACTGTCCTAACTATTTGAAGCACCCGCAGCACAACACCGCTCTCGCTCTGCGAGCCTCCAGAGCACTTCCGGGTTCCCGGCGCCACGACAGGTGCGTGCCGATGACGTCATGATGCCTCACACGGCGGAAGAAGCCCACCCATCTACATCAGTCCCTCCAGAGGGCCAGGTTGTATACTCTGATCATGAATCTTCAATCTGAGTTTAATACAGCCATAAGTACCCGATTAGGGTAATGAGACCGGTACCAAGGCTATGAACCGATCCTCTTCAAGACGAGCCACGATTAAATATCTGTCAAACTGCATGCGCGAGTCAGATATATGGCGTTCAGTAGGGGAAGGTGTTTTAGCATAAGTTAAGCTGCTGCTTCCAGGCTGCTGCTGGCATCAATTTAGATGTGTTTAGAGAAGGGCAGTCGACTGCGTCCTGCCTTAAGTTGCCCCATGCCACACTGACTCTGGTCGTCAAGCTCACCCCGCGCCAGAGACATCTCCTCACAATGTTTTTCCCACTGACTTCACGATTAGCCCAGGCATCCAGCCAGGCATCCTTTCATGTTCTGTTACTTCTTCCTTCCATGTTCCACCCACCTCGGCCACTTCGGCTAAACTCCTCCCACCTCTACCGGCTACCCCAGCTGCACAGACCGCTCCAACAACAGAACAGGTAGGTTTATGGCACAGCTAAGGGAGCAGCTCGGGGTTGGGTTCTTGCCAGGGATGAAGCAGCTGTTTCTTCCTGCCTATGCTGCCCCCCCCCTCTTCCTTCACCCCTACCCCCACTAGCGTTGCCATCCCATCTTAAACGCGCCCCATTTCCACAGCTCCGCCAGCAGACAATTCCAGCGTCCTTTGACTTATCCCCCCCCCCACCAGTTTCACTTTTAGCCACAGCTAACCCTATCATCGGACAATTCCGAAGTTGTCGGTCCTTTGCCTTCCAACAACCCCAGGAGGAGATCCCCGAGGGATATCGTCCCTCCGCAAGGCCGCTCTTCCACCCCCTCGAGATCCAGCCGCTCGAACGGCCAAAACCACAGCGACCCTTCTCCTCCAGGCCAATGCCGGCCCCATACATCAGAGTGGACAGTCTCTCGACGGAAGTATGCGCCCAACATCCATTTCCACCAGTCCGACAGAAAAGCAAACTCTCCAAACTGCTCACGGCCGCTCGGCACTACACCTCCCTCGATTGCCGAGCCACCAGCGTCAGGCGCTACGTCTACTTGATGACGACTACTACGACCTTGATGAGAGAGTGCAGTCGCTTTGCTGCTTGCTCTTGCCTCTGCTTACCTCTGCTTGCATTTTCTTCATTTTCTTGCTTCAATTTGCCAGATATATCACATATATCTTTCCAGATATATCACATATATCACTCTTCAACGTTTGAGTGAAGACAAATCCAGAAAGTCGTCAAGCTATTTGGATTGTTAGCTAATGCTAACTAGCAGCTAAGTTAAAGCTAAGTAGCAGCAAGATGCCTCCCTTCTCCACGGACGACTACTACAAACTCCTACAGAAGATTGCAGTCTTGGAAACAAAAATCCACCGACTAGAAGTAAACGTGGCGGTAAATGGACTGTGTGGGAATGATACCACTTTACCATGGACTCAAAACACTGGACAAATGCAAGCTAAGACACAGCTAACTAGCACAACCAGGCCTACCAAGAAACAGGAGGAGAGAGCAGATAATGAATCTTCAAATGGTAGTCCTCCCTGGAACTCTCTCGGTGCAAAGCCGAAGAGAAAATATGTGGGAGGACGACTAACAGGCAGAGCCCAGCGCCCTGAGATTTGTGATGCGACTGGCTGGCCTGCACTAGCACACGGGCAGAACTCCTCCTCAACCCCTGCACCCAGACGGACAAAGCCAAGGACGGCTAAGGAAAGTAAAACCTGCAAAACACCTCCACAACAACCAAGCCTACAACTTCAAAACAGATTTGCTCCATTGTTGCAGGATCCTAAATCTCCATCTGATGACCTGGATAAGCAGCTATCTCCTCAAAGCGGGGTAAGAACTGAGAGTCAATGTGAGAGTAAAAGGCCGCAGGCAAAGCTAATGACTGGGCCTGAGACTCTGATTGTTGGTGACTATGCTGTAAAAGATGTCAGAAAACTGCAGCAAGAACACCAAAATACTCTGCTTTCTGAAAGATATGGTCTCTGACATGAGAGACAAAATCCTGGACATCGTGGCTGACTATCCCACAGCGAAAAACATCATCGTGCATACAGGAAGCTGTGATATTGTGAAACAACAGTCTGAAGTTCTGAAGCGAGACTTTATTGATCTGTTAAACACAGTCAGCTCTGTCAAGGCTGAGGTGTTCATCAGTGGCCCTCTTCCACCAGTCAGAGGAGGAGATGAAGGATTCAGCAGGCTGTTTGCACTGAACGAATGGCTGTCAACTGCATGTACAGTACATTTTATCAACAATTTCTACCTTTTCTGGGAGCGCAGACATCTTTTTACAGCGCATGGAGTTTGCCTGAACAAGTCAGGGGTAAAACTGTTTCCCTCTCACCTATTTTTCTCCCTGCGTCACCCGTCTGTCCCTACTGCCAAGGACAAGACACAAGAGGAGTCTAAACAAGAGATAACCACACAGCATCACCATGGAGACCTTACAGGAAGGATGCCCCCGCCTAACGACAACCAAAAGGAGGAGTCTCCAACCTCATCATCAGGGACCGCCTCCGATCTCCCACTTTCCCTACCCTTCCCAGACGAGGAGCCTTTACCTCCCTCCCCAGCACCTACTTCCACCCCCCAAATTCCATCCAGGTCCCTTTCCTCTCTCACACTCTCCCCATCCTCCCCCCACCTGGAGTTCACTGACCACATGAAAGAGCTGGTCATTGCTGGAACCAAACACACTCCTCTCCCCACTCCTTGACGGTTCCACAACCATCCTCTGTCTCCCCTACCTGATAAAGGAAATAATTGATATCTTCTGGGTCCAGGCTACAAGGCTAATGACACCAATGACTCTCTCCAGGAAAAGTCAGGGCCCTGTATGCAGCTAGCCGTCTCAATTCCTGTTCTGCAAGTTTATAGAAAAAGAAAGGTGAGGCTGCGAAGAAACAATAGTAAACCTGCAAACTTATCAAACTTAGCATACATTCCTCGTCAGCCTGTCCAAATAAATTGGGCAAAGAAAGCTTTAACCACATTAAACTTAGCTTTATTAAATGTCAGGTCTCTGTCAGGAAAAACATTTTTAATCAATGATTTTATTGTTAGGCACAAACTGGACATTTTGTTTTTAACTGAAACTTGGTTAAATCAAGATAACAGTGCAGCTGTTCTTATTGAATCAACACCTCACAACTTCAGTTTCATGAGTGAAACAAGAGCGCTTAAGAAAGGAGGTGGAGTTGCTGTTTTATTTAATGATTCTCTTCAATGCAAGCAGATGTCCTTTGGTTATTTTAGTTCTTTTGAATATGTGGCTCTGAACTCCACTCGAGCTTTATTCCTAAACATTTACAGACCGCCTAAATACTGTGCAACCTTCTTTGATGAGTTTACTGAACTGCTGTCTGTAATCTGTATTGATTTTGACTGTGTTGTTATTGTTGGTGATTTTAATATCCATGTTGATAATCCCCAGGACAGAGAGTCTATAGAACTATGTGGTGTCCTTGATAACTATGATCTGACTCAGCATGTGACAGGACCCACCCACAACAGGGGGCACACTCTGGACCGAATCATCACCAAAGGTGTAAACATTTCCAAGGTTGCTGTGACTGATGTTGCACTCTCTGATCATTTCTGTGTTTTCTTTGAGAGTGCAATCTCCTTGCACACAAATGTCCAAACCAAGGTTGTGACAAAGCGTTACATCTCTGAAAACACCAGTGAACTATTTATTCAGAAGTTCTCCTCCACACCAGCCCTATCTTGCCTCTCAGTCAATGAGCTTGTAGATGGCTTCAATTCTAAAGTAAAAAATATTATTGATGCCATTGCACCCACTAAAGTGAAGGTTGTCTCGGGTAAGCAAAGATCTCATTGGAGAAATGCTACGCTGGTCAAAATAGAGAAACGAGAGTGTCGGAAAGCTGAGCGCAGGTGGCAAAAAACTAATCTCCAGGTTCACTGTGACATCTATAAAGAGAGACTTCGCAATTACAATTTGGAACTTAGAAATGCAAGGCAGTCATTCTTCTCTGACATCATAACCAAAAACAAGAACAATACAGGCACCTTATTTGCTACCGTCGACAGGCTAACAAACCCTCCAGTGTCGGTAGCTGCTGAGCTCCAATCCACCTGGGCATGCAATCAATTTGCCTCCTTTTTTACTGACAAAATTCAGAAAATTAGACAAGCAGTCAGTGCCTCCACACCAACCACAATGTGTTGTCCCCTTCTCTGAATAACATCCATTCAAATATCATGACACAATTTCATTCAATCGACGGTAGAAGCCTAGAAGACATTATACAACATCTGAAGTCATCCTCCTGCTGCTTGGATATTCTACCAACACACTTTTTCAAAAATATTTCAAACTGCATGACCACTGATCTCTTACACATTGTAAACACATCCCTTCTCTCAGGTGTCTTCCCACAAGCCTTAAAAACTGCAGTTATTAAACCACTCCTAAAGAAAGCTAGTTTAGACTCCGCAACGATGAAAAATTATAGGCCAATATCAAACCTCCCATTTTTAAGTAAAATAATTGAAAAAGCGGTTTTCCAACAGCTGACCAACTTCTTGGCCGTAAATAACTGCTTTGATGTTTTCCAGTCAGGCTTTCGACAGCACCACAGCACTGAAACTGCTCTTGTTAAGGTTTTCAATGACATCCACTTAAACATAGACTCTTCGACTCTGTTCTCTCATCCCTCCCCCCCAACCCCATTTTTTGTTTTCCTAGTTTTTCTCTCTTGCAGTATTACAGGAACGACAGGGGACTTTGCACCGCCTGAGCTTCCCAGAGATGGCCCCACTCAACAGTCTGTTCCCACCAGCCGCCGGACACCAACTGTCCATCACTTCCCTTCATCCCTCTACCTCGATCCCTACCCTACATCCCTTCATCCCTCTACCCTACATCCCTTCATCCCTCTACCCCTACCCTACATCCCTTCATCACTCTACCCCTACCCTACATCCCTTCATCACTCGACCCCTTCTGCTTCCTAAACCTAACTATCATTCCATTACACAATAAAAACTCTCGAAACGTATCCTGTTATTGGTGTGGTCCTTGTTAGTGAACACATTAGTACGTCCATAAACACCCACGGGGGCTGGTGCATCATTTCAAATTAGCCAGTAGATTAGTACGTACTCTTAGTAAACCATGTGTAAAATATTCATTTTCTTTCGTATTGTTTTCAAATTTGAACTTCTACCAGGTACTATGACTTCATGCTGTGGTCCCATTGTGTTTTCCAGCTAATAAGTCCCAGCCATAGATAACTGCAGGCATCTGTTGGCCAAAACAAATCCAGGCGGAAATAAAAACCTTCTGTTTCAGTGTGTTGTAGCTTCATTAGCTCAATGCTAGTATCACTTACAGTGATTCCGACTGGTTGTGAAGAAACTTCAGTGTTACCTTTCAATAGAGACTAAAACCATACATGTACTCCCAATGGTTCAATGAGAGCTGTCAGTTTACTTTTGGGTACGCCTTGGATAGGTGTTTTAGGAAAATTTTACAGGAGTGATAAGAGCTTAAGTGAAATTGGACATTTTCCCACAGCACACCTGACGATCTCTCACGCCACACTGGTGTGCCGCGGCACAGCGGTTGAAAATCACTGGCATACACCACAGGCCCCAGTACAATGGCAATGCTTACACTATCCATATTTAACCCCAAGGCAGATGATCGTCACCGCTCCGCCACCAGAAGTTCCAGGATTAAAAGTGCTAAATGTCGAGGAATGGTGGTTCCTGGCGAACAACCCTGTAGCGGGCCCTATGGGCGCCAGAGGCTGACAGGCAGTACTGCAGGTTATAGCAGATACCTCTACACATACTAGCTGTTCATATTTGTAAGAACGTAATGGAGTGCCAAAAGCCTAATTCCACCCGCAAGCTGAATAAGACACAAACTATATTGAATTTATGGCTTTAACAAGATCTATATTTCAAGATTTGTCTTCAGTTTTTCCCCTCAATTTTCATGACATGAAAATACATCAATAAGATATTCACACACTGGTCCAAGCAGACATCAGGATGATACACAATATGTGCTGATGGGAGGTTGACTATGTCTGAATTTACAGGTTTCCTCTTCATCTATCCATGGGATATGGATATTATAAACCACCTTCAACACTTTCAGTAAAACACAGGGACACAGTAGAAATCAAAAGATCAATTTATTTTCTATTACTTTATGTTCAGACAATCAGAAAATGACAACTTCTTTTCACTGTCTTCTAAAATCTATTAACTGATAATACAAACACCTAACACAAAATATATCTAAGTTAAAGGTGTCGAAACCTGCATTGTAGTGGTTCTCAGAGCCGACCTAAATGCAAGCAACACAACAGTACTGGATGATCATTTAGTGAAATGAATCCTGGCATCGTCAGCTCTCCACCGCTTCTCTACGTTCAGTCTGGAACGCTTCAACATGTCAAGTGTTGTTCTGCAGACAAGCTGCCACATCTTCAATATGTCCTCAGCAATGCAGCGACAGCAGACATGTACTACATAATGTTACATGTTCATGACAAGGTTCTGGAGTCAAACGCTCGTTTAATCCATGGTAAATGGACTGACTAGCTCAAGCCACAAGAGGTCCTTTTCAGTGAAATGTAAACCTGGGTCATTTCAAGGACTTCGGTCTGCTTCACAATAAATGCTTGTTGGATCATCTAAGTGCAACTGAACACCCCATTCTACTTCAGAGCTGAAGCAGGGAATGAGGGAGTCAGTAAATATTTGTTATGTTCTAAAATATACAATCCAACAATCATGGCCACTTCATGCAGTGATTGGTCAGCAGTCTCTCCCAAGCGCTCTTTTTTTAAACTACTTCTGTCACTTTCGTGTGAACAACGGAATGTAACACCATCAACGCCTCTAATGTGAGACTGTCTAAAGTGTGTGGCAACAACAAATAGAGTTGTTAGAGATCAGAGAGGCAGTGAGACGCTGTCATGAGGAGAGCAAGTCTGGTTGCAGGCAACACTGACGGATTCTATTTACAAGGCCCCATGGGACTGCTCATGATAGATCTGCATAACCTGAAAGAAGACGGTGAATGTCGGTAAGTTTTATTCACACATCTCCCAGTTCAACCTGCTGGGTGCGTTGCCATGCACATGCACACAACATCGTCGGCATTGTGTGTGCATGTCATGTTCGACAAAGAGCCTAACGTGCCACACATAACGTTACTACCAGGCCGCAGCGGCAAAACAGCATTTTACAGGCAGGACAGTCAAACTACTGTCTTTTGCAACTTAATGACTGAATGAAACCGATGACCCATCCCTCAAGCTCCGAGTGAACAAACACAGTGCCAAAGTGTTGTCTGCACATTCCAACATACAACTGTGGAATTCCTTTAGACTGAGGCCCAGATTCATAAACAGAGTAAACATTCCAGACTGAAGAGGCAGGGCGCTGAACAGGACTGATGCAGTGTGACCTGCCAGGCAATGTGGTACTTGTTGCACTCGACATCATTCTGCTGTGAGCTAACCTCAGTAAAAAACTATGGAGCTACAAAGTACATGTGCTTGTTCTGACAAAAATAAAACTCTACACAGACATTTTCTCTGCAGTTAGATGGACAGTCACCTGTCTCTTCTCTGAGGTAGTAAGTAAGTAGAAATATCATTAAAGGCAAGTATAGAGAACAATGTTTGACTCTGGAATACACCACTAGGACTTGTGTACCATGTCCTTCAAAGCTGATTTGGAGCATACAGCCATCTTCAGCAGTAGTAAAATCTGCTAACTGTTACAGGTTAAAACTATTACCAAGGATTTTTGCAAAAGGATATATGACATTGTAGAGGTAGAAAATTTGACCAAATTATAGTGTCAATGTCTGTCGCTAGATAGGGTTTAGATTCATAAAATCTACCTTTATAGTTTGAATCTAATGGCACAGGTAAGAGCCACAATAACTAGAAGCAAATACTAATGAAAACAGAAACCCACAGTTCTGTGTGTTTGAGGTACAGATCAAATTAATATTTTTTTTAGAAATGTTATTAAGTGCTTAAACCCAGTCAGGACATTAGACACTCTTAGAGAGGCACAACAGTAGTATTTTAAGACATTGGTGCAACACTTGGATGGTTACAATGAAAGAAGTCCTTCAACATACAGTTCTTGGAATTACGGCAGAAAGGAGAATCATCTGAATCTCTCGCTGAAAGATCTTCTTTCCAATATCACATCCATCACTCACAACTTCCAGCTGGAGGACTTCTCCATCTCCACTACACTTGACCAATTTCTTGAGCTGATCATCCATTGATGGAAGGCTGCTGGTTTAAATGAATTATTCTTGCCACGCTGCACTGTGACTCTGGTAAAGGAACCTTGATCTCAACAGACCAACACTCCCTCAACTGCTTCCCTTCTCTGGCTTTCCTGAGCCTTTGCAGCAAAGAGGAGGCTAGGCTGGGCTGGGATGGGGGGGGGGGGGGGGTAGTCCTAATTACGTATATCAGATACTCTTGAGATCCACAACCTTGTGGAGAAATTAATGTCAATACATAGTAAAAGCTAGGAGATAGGAACAAGTGCTCTTGAAGGCCTTTGTGGAATCTATGCAGGAATAAAGTCAGAAATTCACAGCAAACACATCAGTTACAACCTGGTCAGATCCAGTGGTCCAGTTTGTCAAGAACAAAACTGGAAACAGCGAGAGCTTTGAGACTTCTTTTTGCCTCATCACAATGCTGTTCTCAAGTCACATTGTGTAGCTAGGGTTGCCACCTTCCATTATGGAAAATATGTGAAAAAGGGCTGGATGACCTCTTCTCAAAAACAGCTCGATCAGAATATTGCAAAGCGCCTTTGTTTCTTACTATGTGAGCAAACAGGTGAACTAGAATGTGTGACAAACATTTCATATATTCTTTTTCCCCACAGTCTCAAACAAGTGTTTTCATGCATTTTGTCAGCCATTCTAAGATCAGTGACCTGGTTTGCAGTGTCAGCAAATGTACATTTCAGAGTTGACGGTTTGACCTTTTAACACGGCGGATTGGAGGACAAACAGTTGCTGCCCTGCTCTCTGGGGCCGAAACACACTGAGGATGCTACAGCATCGCCGGAGGAGAGACGAGTTGTGACTGAAAGCAAAAGTCCGAAGGAATATTTTCATTTTTCAGCGATATATACTGCAATATGTAAAAACACAGGAATATTCACTCTCAATTTTATACATTTTAAAGATGAATGCATGTTTGGTGCATTTTAAGAGGCTAGATAAACAATGTTGTGCTCTTGTAAACAATTTTGTGCTCTAGTAGCCTAAACAATTTAATTACAAAACACATAGGATGTTGAGATATGAATAGTGATGACACAGCACAAAAGTCACACCTGTAATGTATTGTTAACGAGGCGGGCTTCATGTTTCAAGACCGGTCAGGTGTGATGCCGACATCACAGCAGACCCCTCACGCTGAGCAGAGGGCCCAGCCAGCAACAAGTCCGCGGTGCTAAATAGCTCACAACTGGAGCCGCCAGTCACCTCCACCCGGGGCCATCCAACACCGCCATGGAGGAGGATCCTCGCACACCCAACGGCCGTCTCTGACCCACTGAGTTAACTCCCCCAGGCAAAAGCGGACCCACATTTGTAAGAATAGGGGGGCAAGACAATTCTCCAAGTCCACGGTTTGATTTTACTTTTTTCCCAGCGGAGTTGTGGGGCATCCAAATCCTCTACAACCCACAAACACATTTATTCTTTACATGTTGGCAAAAATGCAAGACGTGACTTCAGGGAAGCAGGATTTTACACTTCTGTTGCTTCTCTGTCATCTGTGACTCGATGAGTAGCCTTGGTGTCTCGAAAAGTGCAGCTGCAGGGCAGGCAACTGGTGGGCTACTCTGTGCCATCTATCAAGTGTCTTACTGGCTGTTGTTTCTTTGGACGCGCTAAGTAGGCGGGGATGGAGGTAAAACAAATACTGGGCCAGTCGCCAATCCTGCTTTTCACTTTAAAAAGTCGAAATTGAAAGTTAATTTCGATAGATATTTGATTTAGAATCAAAATCGTGACAATCCCCAGTACAGAAGTGTAAAAATATATGCAGTTGATTATGCAACTATGGCGGGCCTACGCGACCTGTAGTTAATTAATGGGAAACACTGGATTCGTCATGGAAAATGAGAACTGTGAGAGGTTTCCTTTTGTATCAAGCAGCAAAGGTTGTAGCATGTCGCAAACATCGCAATGTCGATGCTGAAATATATCGAGCAGCCCTCATTGGTACACCCATTGGTTGCCACTTGCAGTTAGCAGGTGATACATGAAGTGTCACAAAAACTACATTATATTAGATACAGTAATAACAATATAAAGAACAGATTCTAAGCCACACCTCTCCGTCTGAACAGTAACTACTGTGTTAACTGTTCACTCAACACAACGCTGGAATCCTTTTCTTCTGTGTAAAGGTTTACCCACACTCCAACGCTGTTGCAGTTCACTTTCAGTAACATTATGTTACACTTTCGATTTACTAGTTTTTCCAATAATAGTAAGTGCAGTCAAGCTTTGCAGTTATTGTTTACTGTAACTGCTATTAGCTGCACTTACGGACACTTCAAAATAGGCCTCATTCTGACAGGCAAAGGTTCGATTTCCATTACTTGAAACAATGGTTGATGATAACATTTGGTGATTTCATCAACGGTCATTCCCCGTCTGCTGATATACTTGGACACATCAGTGGGTGTGATGCTGGATGGTAAGCTCTTTACTGCATATTTTAGTGAGTTAACCAGATATGAAATACGGACAGTGCCGTTTGCATTCTCTATTGTTTTTTGCACATACTCACTAAATGAAACAGAGTACATCTTACATCAACTTTTCTCTTCAACTCTGTAAGGCTGCTCATGATCCAATATTCTAAAATGAGAACATCTCAAGTCAGCGTCCATAAGGAAGGTGACTTTCCTTAAAACAGTAGCATCTTCGATGAGAACCTAAAACTGGATAACTCTCAGAACGGTGCAGCACCTGTGACGAGTGTTAAGTGCATCCACTGTTGGTAACAGGTATGACAAAAATAAGTACTTCTCTACTTTGGTTGAAGTGAGACCACCTTTCCTCAAATGTTCAAGCTTCCTTTTAAATAATGAGGTAATACTGATGAGGTGATTTGTTGTGTTCAACAAAAAAAACTAAGATTAGCATAATTAGCACTGACAGGCTAAAGACACACTTGTTTTACAATAAAGATGCCGTTCTCATGTTTTACCCTTTTCGTAAAAAGGCATGAGCGCGTGTGAAGGCAACGTTTGTAGGGACAGAGCTGCTTACTGCTGAAAGGCCTGGTAGTAGTGAGGTAGGGAGCTGGAAGTGCTCATAGCAGGACTGCTGTATGCCTGAGGTAGCTGGCTGTGGTTATGGGCTCCGGGGCCTTGTGGTACATGAGCCTGTGGAGGTTGGAAGAAGGTGAAAGGCCCTGGTGCCTGGGAGGACAGCCCAGAGGAAGAAGATGGAGGGGAAGTGGTGGTGGTGGTGGGTGGATAGCTCATCACTAACCCCCCCATCCCCATGTGAGGGCTGTAGGGAGGCAGGCTAAAAGGAAGGAAGCCCAGCAGAGGCCCCAGGTCCATGTTAGTGGTGCAGGACAGCTCGGTTGAGGAGATAGCGGGGCTCCTGGACAATAGGTGGGGTTCACCACCAGCACCCACGCCTTCACCCTGCACCTCCCTCTGAGGGGAGGCAGAAGTAGAGGTAGAGGAGTTGACTGCACTCAGGTGAGGTGGGGGTGCACTCTGCAGGTCCAGCAGGAAACTGTCCACGTCTGCGCGAGGGTATGAGGTAGATCCGTGCTGGTACCTGGCCATGTTGCTGTAAGGCTGCTGCTGCGGAGCCACCGGGGGCTGAAGGTGATGGTGGTGGGGGTGAGAAGATTGAGGGGGCATGTGGCGAGCCACACCCATACTCGAGGACAAGGAGCCCTGCATGAGGCCATGAGGGTGGCCCATTCCAGGGACAGGATTGGCCATGGGGTAGGAGTTGTACATGTCCCTGGAGAAAGTCTCCATGGGTTCCTTGGAGCCGATATCAGACGCCACAGGGCTAGGCTCCTCCTTCACTGGGCACTGGGTGGCAGGGCTTGGTGTAGCCACAGGAGTGCTGCTGGGTGTGCAGGGTGGCATCAACCCTGACTCCTGGGCATGACTCTTCTTCAAATGGCGAGTCAGGTGGTCTCTGCGGCCAAAGCGTTGTGCACAGCGCGGGCACAAGAAATCACGGCGCCCAGTGTGCACCACAGCGTGACGTCGCACATCCTTACGGGTGTAAAATCGGCGGTCGCATCGCTCACACGAGTACTTTCTCTCTCTCACAGGCACAGTAGCGTTAGAGTTGCCCTCTGATGGTGGAGGCCTGTCAATATGGCTGCCCAGGTTCTCCAGCAGGGATGGCGACCCCTCTGGACAGGGTAGGCCTGATGCAGCACTGTGGGCTGCCACCAGGTGGCGTCTATAACCCAGCTGGGTGTTGTACTGCTTTCCACACTCCTGGCAGTGGAAGAGCTGCCTGCTGGCTGGGTGGCTCTCCTGCAGCTGGCTCTTCAGATGGTCCTGCTGGTGAAACATGGTCTAACAGAAGGAACAGTACTGGCTCTGCTGCTGCTGCACAGAGACTCTGGCCAAGAGCCGGAGCAGACACAGGCAAGACTCATGAGGATCCTCCAGAGAGCTGACCATCAGCCTACAGACCTCTTGTCGTTTTGTTAACTTAGAGTGCTAGAATTAATGCTAAGAGCTGTTTGTTGACCGTTTGATGGTCTCTTGTGGCAATGACTAGTGGTCTGTCCTGCCTCACTGGGGCAAGCTTGTGTCCAGCACTTGGTTTCTGTGACAGCAGCTGCCATAGCAACCCCAAAAGGGCTGCAGTGATGAGGAGTTGTGGAAGCTCTGACTGGGTCTGTGTGTTTCCTGAGAAGAGCTCTTGTGTTGGCCCAGTCTATTTTAGTATTCAGCAGCCCTGAATGCCACAGTCACAGCAGCTGAATCACAGAGGTAGCGCGATATCGTTACAGACCTGCAAAACAAAAACAAAAAAAGTGTCAATACTGGCGTAGTAAGAGGCATGCTGTATGAGCTGACTTTAAAGAACTATAAAAAGAGCAAAACATAATTCACACATTTGACTCTACAAGACCACAGTAAAGTTAGTCTGGAGCCTTGTATACCTGCTGCTTTGACAAAAACAACAGAAAATGATGAGCAGGGGAGAGCAGGGGGCGGCTCCCATTCATCTTCTTGTTTCTGCCACTTTAGTCAAACAAAGCATGTAACCCTACATGGACGTACTGCCCGTTAGTGGAACAAACGCATGTGGTTAAACTAAACTACAGCTCCAAGTGAAGGTGAAACTATTGAACAATTTGACGTATTACTATTGATAAACTATTGCAGTACATATCGCTATCGTTTTATCGCCCAGGCTTAATACATCATATTTTTAGATTATTAACAAGGCCTGTTCAATTAAGACATGATCGTCTGATCACGATTATTTGACCAGAAATCAAGTGAATTTTAAGCCACTTTAGAAATGTGCGACAAATGGAATGTGAATTATGTGCATTTGCATCACTGGGTTGAGGCTAGAGCTGCAACTAACGATTATTTTAATAATCGATTAATCGGGTGATTATTTTATCGATTAAAAAATAATATTTAAAAAAAAGCATTCATTTCCAACCCTTTATTCAAAAACAGAACTGATCTTCAGAAAGTGCACAAACAGGTTGCTCCTTGAACATCCCTGAGCTGTTAAAGTAATAATAAAAAAAACAAATGGACTAACACAAACAACACACACATGTGAACAAAAATATGTATGTTTTTGTTTAAAGGGACCTGAGCTGTCAGAACAATAAATTATTTATAAAAAATAAAGAAAAATACAAATCAGAAAAATTAACAGGATTTGTTTGAACGTCAGAACTTGGGTAAAGCTTGCTAACAGTCTACTAACAGCTGAGAGGCTCTGTCACGGCAGTAACGTTACATTAAAGAACAGAAAGAGCGATGCAGGATGATCAAAGACTGAACAACAAAACGTATTTAGGTCAGACACATGCAACTGATGACCGTAATATGTGTGGTATTTGTTATGAATGTACATTGGTAGTAGACGGTGATAAGAAGCTGTACATGGAGGGGGCTTCTTCTTCTTTGATGGCAACCAACTTGCATAGTGCATACCGCCACCTAGTGTACCGGAGTGTGCATTTTCAGGGTAACCTTTTCTTCACTGTTCCGATAATAAAATAAAATAATAAAATAAAATATATATCAATAACTAAAGAAATAAATCTAAACAACACCTACTAACAACTAAATCCTACGGTCTAATGGAGGGGTTAGGACCCAGGGGAATGTAGGTGAAGAAAACAGGAAGTGACAGAATGGAAGACACGCCACACAAACAGCTGTTCACCGCTCGCTGGCCGTTTCTTATCGGCTTTAATTAATTAATGCGGGAAAAAAATACCGTGATATACCGTGAAACCGCCAGTCTTACAAAATACCGTGATATGCATTTTTGGTCATACCGCCCATGCAGATTCACGCAAAGCAAGCTGGGTAAATGTTTGCGAACTCAAATCTCGCACCGTCAGTGAGGTACTTGTTACCGATCTTGAACACCAAAGTCAGGTTACTGACAACTTTCAAGAATCTGTGAAAGTTGACAATGGTTAAATAAGTTGTCGATAACCATATATCGACATAAACAAACTATAGTTAAAATTTCGGACACGTAGTTTACCGTAGTCTATGCATTTTGACGTGGTGACTCCGAGCCAACAAATGCGCTTTTACGCGGATATTTTCTGTCGTATTGTTATCGAATTTGAACTAGGTACTATGACTTCATGCTATGGTACCATTGTGTTTTCCAGCTAATAAGTCCCAGCCATGGTTATCTGCAGGCATCTGTTGGGCAAAAGAAATCCAGGCGGAAATAAAAACCTTCTGTTTCAGAGTGTTGTAGCTTCATTAGCTCAACGCTAGTAGCACTTACAGTGATTCTGACTGGTTGTGAAGAAACTTCAGAGTGTTACCTTTCAATAGAGACTAAAACCATACATGTACTCCCAATGGTTCAATAAGAGCTGCCAGTTTACTTCAGGTACGCCTTGGATAGGCGTTTTAGGCAAATTTTACAGTAGCGATAAAAGGTTTTAATCCACATTTGGCACTCTATTGAGTATTTGACGGTGCAGGACAGTGAATGTGGAATGAAGTCAAAATGAAGTGCTGCGTGTGTGCAGTGTGGCTCTCTGGTGTGTTTGTGGATAACAGTGAGCTCTATGGCACAGAGGGATTAGATATATATCACACACACTATACTTGGTAGTCGATAGATTGCTGGTTCACATGGCATTTGTTGTCAAAAAGACAAATACTAAATATCATCAGACTACTCCTACAACCCAACTACATTTGGGGAGAACGCTATCTAAAAAAGCAGCCTACCTGACAACTGCACTTGCTCAATTTAGAACTGGAATTTTCTTTGTGACACACTTGGGTTTGGGGCTATGGACGTGAAATTAATTTGACTGACAAGATCAAATCTGACTTCATGAATGTAATATGTTTATATATATTTTAAACTACTGTAAGAAAGCATAGAACTGTGTTTAGTAGCTATAATAAAAGTGTTCAATGATTCATATTTAAGAATTCATAATCATAAGTGTTTTGGAAATGCATAATTAAGATAAGCATAAAGTGTTGTAGGATTAGTAGCTAGAAGTAGAATTTGAGACATGAAGCTTTTGCCAAAGTTGCAGAAGTTTAACGTTTATACTGAAGGATTATCATAGAAGGGATTAAACCATAACTGACAGTCATTGAATGTGTTAGTAAACTCAGGGACAGAAAGGCAGACAGACAGAATACACTCCTGGAAGTTAGCCAATAGGAATCGGGATAAACGGAAGAGGAGGTGTTTCGAACGGATGTGGGTGGTTTCATTTCAAGTCTTTTTCTCTCTCACGTGATGGCTCTCAGAGGACAGACGGGTTTTATACCTGAGGAGCTGAGTTGAGTTTTTTGCAAACGGGGTTTTATTGATTTAATATTTCATGGAAATAGTGTACTTCACTGTAAATACTGTACTTGCATCAGTGGATTAAATTAATTTTAATTGTAAACCAGTCTTGGTAGATTTCTTATTGCAGCGTGTCGACTGTACAAAGCAGCCGGACACACGCTCTGGCCTCCTCTCTGTGGAACAGACTCAAACTTCCACACTACTCAAGAGTGTCCATCCAGTTTTTAGACCTGCCATGAGCTGGACCAGCGCTTGTATCAATAACGTGACTCTCTGAACAGGACCATGCTTCAGAATGATGCCTTTACTTTTCATAATTGTTGTAAATACCTTTATTATTTCACATAAGTCTTCTGTTGCAGTCACATCACTTTCACTGGAGTAGTGTGAAGACATTTGCCACCAGTGGATGTTCTCCATGTCATTATAGGAGAAGCACAGCCAGTGGAAGTCTGGATACAATGACGATCGATAGATAGATACTTTATTCATCCCCAGGAGGAAATTTGTAAAGGACGACTGTGCACCAAGAGCACGGTGATGGGAGCTGGTAGTGCCATCTTGTGGGTCCTCAGCATGGAGCTGCCACAAGGCTTTAATCCCCACACATTTTCTGGTTTAACCCTCTCCCCTTGTGTTAAACTCTGCGGAAATGCTTGTCCCGTTGAAACCGAATGAAGTGGGGAAAACGTCACCCAGGCTGATAGGACTTGACTGAAATGATGAAGTCTCCGCTGGTAGCGTTAGAGAGCGGTGGGACGGGGTCATTACCAGACCGGGCTACATTTCACTGCTAGCCGGGCTCTGTTCACTAAATTCGGCGGCGGAGGCGAAACTAGATTTAATGCTCGGATGTTTGAGTGTATATAACGATAGTTTTATGTGGAGAGAACCCGCATACTAGGGTCGGTATGGCTGTGGGTGAAGTTAGAGAGTTCGCTAAACCAGCATGCTGGTTAAAAAACAAAAGATGAGCGGTTCACTAAGTTCTATCGGAGTTAGTCTTACGGGAGCTAACTCCTGTATATGTTACTGAGTAGGGTAAAACTCCAGCTCAGGTCAACAGACACGGACACAACGCTACTTACCGATTGAACCTCGGTCCAGCTCTCCGTCCAGCCTCCATTCCGTTTCGATAGCGACATTTTGGAACAAGTTTTAAAGATGTTTCTTGGAGTTCGGGCCTGAACTGCTGGGCGCCGCGCTGGAAGCCGTGCATTCTGGGAGAGTGACGTCACACACGATCCATCCACACACTCACGCACGCACGTAAGCGCGCGCGCACACACACACATTCTAATACACGTATTGTAAAAAACTGAATAAAGTCAACCTTAAAATAAAACAATGTTAAAATATTCTATGGTTTGCAAAGCATTGAGGTCCAAAGATCCGTGAAATCCACGGATCTTTACCTATGCAGTATTTGCATGTCTCCTTCTCACAGCAGTACGGTAATTAAGTTTGACTCCGTATCATGTCCCTCCATAATATGAATAGCTAGTGAAACAACAAATAGCTGGTCTATCTTTGAAAGGTGTTGCACAAAAGTAATTTCCAATGTTAACTCTTCAAACAGTGGGCCACTTAAGATTATATAACTTAACTGAACAATTCTTACCACTCTGTCACAGTTCTGCAAAAATCCATTTGAAAAAGAATCTATTTAGACAAATAGGTATGCAAATGCGAGCCGATCCCAGCTGATATTGGGCAAAGGCAGGGTTCATATTTAAAAAAAAATACCCATCTCAATTTCTCAAAGCCCAAGGTGATGTCGTGAAATTGCAGAATGATTCTTTGTTTATCTAACCAACGAACTGAGTAATGGTGTTCAGCGATGTGAACTGGCTCCATCCTGTGTGTTGATTGATTCCCTTTGTTAGTTGACCTCAGATACAACATGAAATGTATTTCTTATTGAGTATGAAAGTTCATTCCTGATGGAAATAGCTGGCATTCAAACACATCTCAGAACCTTCATCAACAGATAGAGTTTGCTCAGTACCAAGGGTCTAAGATTTCATTTTGTAACCAGTCATCTCTCGGTCATCACATTCATCTCAACATATCACCAAGCCCTAGTTTGGATTAAATATTGTGTGAAAGCAATAAAGCAATTTAACATTATTGACACCAAGTTATTAAGTCAAAAATACATTGACAGCCTATTATTGTGTTCATGTTTCACATTCTTATAGGGTCAATTCAATCCCCATGCAACAGCCTTGTTGGAAATATTTGTTCTACTTGACTAAAAAAGGCCTGAATGTTTGCTACATTATGAATGACTTTTAATGGCTATATGTCATTGTATTCAATGTGTCATGGCTGCTAGATGTGTTTATTTTCCACATATCAAATTTTGCTGTTGTGTCATATCATCCACGAGTAAACAGCTTCACACAGAGAGAAAGTAGATCCAGGGGTCAGTCAGCTTAAGCTCTGTATTCGTTTTCACATTATTACGAATCACACAACATTTTGGTGTTCTAACAGATGGACTCTATTTTGATAGAGTATGTGGTTAATATATAATATGTGTGTGGTGGGTGATGGAGGGCTCAATCTGAAACAATATAAAATGATTATGTGCAAGGAGCATCTGTTCAAATGTACAGTACTATTTGCATGGTTGGCCGTTGTTTTGTTGCATTCCTGCGGAGTGTTTGACCTTTGACCTGGTTGTTGCATTCCAAAGAGGCTTGTCCTGCAGCAGCACCAGCCCTGCACTCACACTGCTTCTGTGCTACAGAGAGGCGATGTGTGTTGAGCTAGTTTAGACGAGGCACTGGACACACTAGCGAGAATTATCAGAGATCAGCAGACATCATAGCATCGTCCTGAGGTAAAAGGAACGCCTTGTTCTGTTCTACACAGTTAACCTAGAACGTAGTTAGCCATTTTGCTAAGCAGCTAAACCGCCATCGCATTGAGGTTGCTTTGTAGACACACAGCAGGATAGCCGCCGACACCAGCGCAGAGGAAATGAAGGACAAACAAAAGAGAAAGAAGGAGCGGACCTGGGCTGAGGCAGCTCGCATGGTAAACGGTCTATTTTGATCATTTAACTAGCTGCATGTAAATTATGAATGGATTGATGTGAAGTGATGGATCCAGGTGTGTTGTTGTGTTCATTCTTCTCACGACCACTGCTTGTACTCTGCTGTAAAATCAGCTAGGCTAGCTATTAGCAGTGCTAGCCCAGCCAGCAGGCAGGTTATGTTTGGATTAAATGTAACTGGGGGTACATTTTACATGTACTGTATGTCTTTCTGGCTGCTGACATAAAGAGCTACGTAACGCAAAATGCTTATGCTGGCTAGCATGCTAACATCCACCTCTATGTGTTGAGCTCTTTGTTTGCTAGGCAGCAGGCTAGCTAGCCTTACGCTAATTGCCATCTGAGCAACTTGAGCATCTGAAGATACGCGATAAGTTTATGCACTTAATGTAAACCAGTCAATACAACGTGACCTTGTTAAACTCGTAACAATACTTGAACATCTAACTTTGTGCAAAAGTCGCTATTAGCGTTCGATGATTATGCTGACCATAATGCATGCTACCGTTAGCAAAGCTAACAGCTAACGTTAAACACTAGTAGCTAAATCCGCTGTATTGTGAATACAGATTGGCACGGAATGCTGCAGGGAAATAAAAGAGTAAATCAACCGGGCTCCTAAGGAAAATCAGCAAGAAAGCAATTGGATATTTATGAAAGCAGTGCTGTCACATGAAACAGTTGAAGACAAACGCGAACCACTAGCAAACTAGTGGGATTATTTTCAAAATGTATCGCTAAATATATACTAAATTATTTGAAAGCGCACGGACAATCTGTCCAGTTGGCTACTTGTTGGATAAGTACATTTAGGATTGTGTAAAATAATGGTCAAGTGTGTTTAGTGTTGATCCCCAGTGTGAGGGCGATGGGTTCACTAGCTACTTGGGTCTGTTTTGGCCGGATAGGCCCTGGCTTTCTACTACTACAGCTGCTATAGAAGAGAACCACATCCACTGTCTCTTAGCAGTATACAGTTACATACATTTCAAACCATGAAGGTGCTGTATACCACGGAATGAGTTCTATTCACTCTTGTTTAGAAAGTCAATTAAAGGAGTAGTTGGGTATTTAAGCACCTCCCTATTTTATAGTGACTGCAGTTGAAGTACATGGGAAGGATTCGGTTTCATGGTCCATGGTCATATTCCCTGTAGTGGTCTCACAGCTGCTGCTCACCATATACACTCCAGGCTACTTCATTAGGCACACCAATACAATCTTATGTGCAATTCAGTACAAAAGCTCAGCCACATATTCTGCTTTTATGAAGCGTATAGTGACCAATTTTTGCTTTAAACTTTTACTACGTCTTTCTTACTGAGCCTGTGGTTATTTTGAAATTCTATTTTGGTATTCTTTGCCCCTCATTTTAGCAAAATGGGGCGGGCAGAACATTAGTTCACCTCTCAATATGATGCAGGTGGGCGCCGTTGTCACAGCCAAATACCTCCCTGTGCACTATGGTCACATCAGAAACAAAAGAACACAGACGTATCTTAAAATTACAAAGATTGAAGTACAACAAACTACATGTACTGCATCCATCAAGTGTAATAAATTAGAGGAAACATGACAAATTCACTTTAGACCAAATGGCTCAACTGTGTTGAATCCAATATGAAGTTGTGGAGCCCTGGTTATCCTGTACATAGTTGCATAGCCAGACCCATTTCTACAACGCTGTGTCAGCGCTGGACAATGGTTTGCCTGCATCTTTTAGCATTCTGCTATAGTGGTAATTATATAGGCGATTATTCTCGGCTTTTAGAAGGGCGTTTCTGCTCAAGGGTTTGAGATAGATTTTAGCCTCAATGATACTGTTGTTTCCCTTGTAGAAGCGTAGTCTAGAAAGGGTATTTCAGTTTCCTGCTGTCCCATAGTGAAACAAATATAGTAGCTGTAGAATTTGTATATTTCAGAAAATTAGCCCACACTCTATTACCTCTCCATATGACCACAATGTCATCAATATCCATTCAACTCGTGAATGTAGTGTTAAAGTGGTCAGAAGACTAGAAAATAGTGGTGTAACGGACCATTGTCGATCTGTGATCCGTACGGATCCCCCCTCACGCAGATTAATGACACAGTTTAATGTTAACCATCCCAGTGTGAAATAACATTATTTACTGACTCCCAATATTCAGTAAAATATGCGAACAGGACATTATTTATGCTTTTCTAGTCGCCTATCTCTGATAATGCTACAATGTAAGCAACTAATCCTTAGCATGCAACCTTGGAAAACAATGTGTTTGGGAGTGGGTTTAGAATGCATTTATCTTCCTTTAGAACCCAATACAAGCATAAGGATTGGTAGGAATTAGTTATGAGGCAATATCCTGTCTGGATGTTTGTTGAGGTAGATGGTGAGAGCATCGAGCCCTATTTCATGAAGTACGGTTAAGTAGGCTTCTCATATAAACAGGTGTAGCAGTGCTACGGCAACTCTCCTAATGTTTTTTAAAAAACTTGAACAAATCAAGAGCAGTGCCTTATCAACCACGAGTCAGTAAGGGTGTCACCATTTCATTTAAAAATAGATCAAACTATGCTTTCAATTTCGACCCTCAAAGGCAAATATAGGATCAGATATTCTCCCTGTTATTATTGTTAAATATATAAATTAATTCAATTTGACTCTTGAATTTATTGTGCACATTACAAAAAGATCCATCATGTTCCAAAAACTCTTTTATGCGAGTTTAAAGACAATTTGAAACACAGTGATGGAGAAAAAAACAACTGCAAAAAGTGCAACAATTGTGTGGTAAAATAAATACCAAAAAACCTTATCGGATAAGTTAAATACTGCTTCTTCGCTGCTTCTTAAATTTGCTTTGTTACACATTTGTGTGTTGTGTGATCTATTAGCAGAAATGGAATATAATATTCAGAACTATATTTTCACTCCTGTACAATCACTTGAAACTAAGAACCATTGTGTTTTCATTAGCTTAGAATGAGCCCTTCATATTGACATAGGAAGCAGGTCCTCTTCAGAGTCCACCATGTTTCTACAGAACAGAAGAACCAAACAGTGATCTCCAGAGAGCGCTTCACCTTGTGGCGTTACCTGAAGGCCACTTCAGTTCTCAGACCTGTTTGGAAAAGTAGGTGTGAGCATAGGGTGTTCAGTTGGTTGTAGTCTTCAACCTGCCAGCTAGATGTCACTAAATCCTACACACCGTCCCTCTAAACATGACATGACCTGACATGGATATAAATAAATAGCTGTTGCTGTGCCTGTAACGGCCGGGCGGATATTATCAGGCAATTTTAGCTCATCACTATCATGGTTTACTTACGTGGCTCCCAGTCTGTAACAAACCCTTTTGAATTGACATTCAATCTGTTGACATGAATGCTGGAAAATATTTTCCTTTTTACTCACATGAAATTGGCTGTAACAAAAGAGTTTAGGTAAATGAAGGATAAATACAAAAATATGAATCCTGGATGTTATTCTAACTATTACAAATTCCCTTAATGTTCATGTGCTGATATCATTTTCAGTCAAGTTAATTTACTACTTAAATGTACTTATAAATGCTTTTAGAAGTGTGTATACATTTTCTTACTTTAAAATATCATTATTCGTATCAAACTCAACAAACACTCCGTATCAGCTGGGCTCTAATCAGAATTTAGAATCTTTGTGCGTTTCGCGCTCTTTCTCTCTGACTTGCACCTGCGTCTGGTCAGTATGAGCAAACTCTGCTGCAAAGATGAGCCAAGATGTTAGTCTCCTACACCAGCAGGTTAAATCACTAGGAGAAATTGAGTTGCTCTAGAAATTGAGTTGCTCACGGGGCGACCGTGGCGCGCTGGGTTAAGAGGGTCGTCTGAGAACCGGAAGGTCAATGGTTAAATCCCCGACTGGGACTTGTCACGTGTCGACGTGTACCTGAGCAATACACTGAACCCCTGGCTCCCCGGGGCGCCTGTCATTGGCAGCCCACTGCTCCCTATATACAGGTATGGGTCAAATGCAGAGAAAAATTTCCCCCTTAAAGGGATAAAGATAGTATAAATTATATTCTAGATGGATCTTCATTTGTCATGTGTTCAAGTTTTTTTTCTTGGCAGTGCAGAAGTATTCGTCAGTCTGCGGTAAAAAATAAATGTGGATGTCTTTTCAGGTTTTGGAGAACTTCTCAGATGCACCCATGACTCCCAAACAAATCCTCCACGTCATCCAGACCAAGGGGCTGAAGGAAATGCGGTCAGACACGCACGCACGCACGCACGCACACACACACACACACACACACACACACACACACACGCGCTGTAGTAGTGTCAGCTGTTGAAGTGGTATCAACTGTTATGAAACACGCTGTTCCCTTCAACCTGACTGCTGTAACTAATGTTAGGAGTCTTCTGTGGCAGAGCTGTACCTTAAGTGTAGAACCATAAGCCCAGCACACTGACACTGTGGCTTTTTGTTCATCATTCAATCCAGAGTAGATCATTGCATTTGATTGATTATTAAATATAAAAAATATAAGAATGTTATTGATTATCTTTTGTATTTATCTAGTCTTTTAAGCAGTCAGTGAACTGATCTCACAGCACACGCATCAACTGAACGTGTGTGTTTGTGGTTATAACTGATGTTTTTTATCTCCTCCCACATGGACCACCTGTCCTGCTGCTGGCCTAAACAGGAGGTAGGTTGGAGGATCCGAGATCTTCATTACTTATATTAATAACTTATTTTCTGTAACCAAGCACTTGTCCTGTTTTTCATGCTCTCTTTATCTCTAAGGCCCATGCTTGCTCTTGGCACTGTGCTTTCATGGTTCAGGCAAACACAATGGGCCCAATACTGTAATTCTGGAAAATGTCATGGTCACCATTTCACCTTAAATAATTGGCTCTCAACATGGCAGGCGTCTCACAGCTAACGATGCGAACAGCTCTAACTATGGTGAAAGTGCTGACAGAGTAAACCGCGTTAACCTGGGAGAGGGTGCTACGCTTCAGCGGTGGCGCTGTCTGTCTGGACGGCGTTATCAGCTGTAACCACCTCGGCTGTATCGGAGCAGAGCCGCAGCCTAATCTAACCAGTGGAGCACGCTCACATGCACTCCATGCGCTAACATGGAGCAAAAGCTTGCACGGCCTGGCAATGTAAATAATACAATACACAATCAAAACATATCTCACTGGTGCTTTATTCTATCGTTCCCAATTTTCATGACTTTGTCAATCCAAAGTTCCTAATGACTTTATATCATCATTTTCTGTTTTAATTTATGCTTACATTTTTTAATAATTTGAAATACCAATGTATTGGGGTCTTGGGGGACTCCAGTCATATGCAGTTCTACTAGGTAGAATAGGTCAAACAGTCCGTTTTAAGGATTTGCCCAAAAAAGACCAATACAACCATAATTATTTGAAATATGGATACCACAATAGAAACGTTGTGGCAAAATCTCTGACAGTTACAGAGATGTTAATATCTTCCACAGTGTGCAGTGTATGGTCATATCGCCCAACATTCGCTTTCAGTTATTTCACAGAGGACTGTTTTTGCAAGCTTTATTGTAATGCAGACATGAGCAGCAGGTGCTCACTAGCACGTCTTCTGATCTGAATGTGGCTTTGTGTCCAGTCACATGAATTGTAACTGTGTGTGCGCGCAGTGGTACAGCACCCTTGGCATGCCTGGTCACCATGCTCCACTCCCAGGTGAGGGGAGACCGAGTCAAGAACAGCATCTTCTTCAAGCTGCCTGGACGGATGAGCCTGTTCACTCTCAAGGTACGCAAACACCATCCTCTTCTTTCTCACTTTACATCACCATCATGATGGGTGGCAGTCGTATATATTGATCCAAAAAGTTGCATTTGAAAAAGATATGAGACAGTTACTCAATATAGCACACAAGTTCCAAAGTGAATCTCTTTTTCTTGTGAAAAACACCTGCTGACCAACTTATTGATGAGATGCTCTAGTTCATGATACTCCTGTGCAGACAAACAGTTGGCTCAGTTGTTTAGTGTAGGACTAGTCAGGTGATCTACTGCTAAGGAGTTTGTTTACAGGGACAGTATGGGCACCAAAGGAAGCATATTGATGGGTGGCTGTAATTGCTTGTAGGGATAAATACACCACAGGGTAATCCCACTCTGTTTAATCGCATATGGTTTTGTATACTTGCTGCACAACCACAAAAATCAATTGATAGGAGAAATCGATCTGATTGTTTTTCTTCACACTGTAGAAGAACGCCCTCCAGTGGACAAAAACTACGTCGGAGTCTGAGACTCCAGCCGAGCCGGCCAGCAGCACCGCCACCCCAGCTTCCAGCAGCAGCACACCTGCAGCAGGCACGGTGGTGGCCTCTGTCGGCCCTACCGAGGCCACTGAGCAAGAAAGCTGCGACTCCACTGAGACCACTGCTGCTGCCAGTGGAGACAATGACGGTAATACTACACCACACACAAGATGCCTCTCTAATGGGGGTTTTCCATTACGGTGGGGTAGTCTCCCCAAGCCATGCAATGAAACGCTCAACTCATTATTTTTTTTTGCCATTACCAAGCGGAGGTGATGTATAAGACGTAGCCTACCATGCTCATCACTGACCTGGCTGTGTTTCTACACACTGTTGTCTTCTTGTGTTTGTTAATTCCGTGTTATGCGTTGGTATGTGGGTTTCTCTCAACCGATACAAGATTATGACTATTAGGAAAACAACTCTATTGGATTTGTTTCCCAGACCCATGGAGAAACCCTACTGGTATTTCATGTCATTGGTGACCTACCGGTACATCTGGCATCACGTGTTTACCGGCAGAGACCCATATGGGGAGACTGTATATTAAAGGCATTCACCTTTCCAAAGGTTGAATAGTTCAGGTACCAGAGTACTAGGACAGAGTTCTATAGAATACCAACACCAGTGCAGTGCTTGAGCTGGCAGTGAATGAGCATACCTCCATTATGTTCTCCTCAAACTGATTATCGTCCATAGAGTCACGTTCTGTCTATTTAATGATTTCATGTTTTTTGTACAGCATGAAACAGTGTCAAAGACCACAATGATTGTCTCCTGCTGCAGTTGCCTCCTTTCCCTCTTTAAGACTTTAATCGTGCGCCTGGATCACCTTGCTCAAGGGTACTTCAGTGGTGTTAATGTGGGAGAGGCAAGTGCTGTTGATCCTGCTGTCCTTGGGATAAAACATCCGGTTCTGAAAAGTCATTATTTTACTGAACGTCTTGGCAATTCAAATCTGTTTCAGCTTCTACTTATTTGTGCATAAAAGTGGCCTTAATGAATGAACAAATGTGCATAAGTGCCTGTATAATTTTGTACATGCAAAAACATTGTGAACATGCATCGTCAAAAATGGCCTTTCATTAACTCTATTCTATAAATATTGAGTTACATCATTCCTTAGGTTGTAGGGGTTCTCTGTTAGACTGGTTCAGACAGATAGTGCCAAGTTCAATGCATTCACATCACAAACGGCCTATAATGTTCTATGGGTGTGACAGAGTGGAGTTGTCAATGTGTTTTTCTCTGACCTGAAGCCTCGGTGGATGAGAGCTCGTCCAGCGCATCCTGCTCCACAGAACTGCAGACTCTCAGCACCCAACCCCAGACCCGCCTCAGCAGGGCAGCAGGACAGCAAGGACGCACAGACACGCAGCAGAACCAACATGCTCAACACACCCAGACCAGACTGAGCCGCTCAAGACAGGTCAGCACCATGCAGGAGGCCACAAGCTACTCCATGTTTACAGTGGAAATTACAACATGTGCTCAGTGTTTTAGAGCAATTCTACAGTGTTATTCTGTTGGTTTTCATGGATTTGAATAGTGTAGCTCCTGACAAGTTTAACATGTTATCCATGAGTCCCTGTCATGCCATGCATTTGGACTTGATCTGTAGAGGGACAGGAAAACAGTGCTGCTTAACATACGGAGTGTAAAATTGTCTACTGTGTCCACCTGTCCATCCTACTATTTGTGTTGCTACAGTCAGGGAGGCAGAGGAAGAAAGCAGTCATGATGCCTCGTGTTGTCCTCACCCCTCTTAAAGTGAATGGAGAGCATGTCCCCTCAGGTAAGAACAATCTTTTGTCTTGAGAACACCTGGATTAACAACACACAAATACTCAAAGCAATAATTCAGAATGCCTATGGGCCTGACTGGTCAGACCTCAACATTATCCTAATTGATAAACCCAACCAGCAGTAAGAATACAGAGAAGATAAAGGCAAGATGTCCTGTTAAAATGCCAAACACTGGTCAGGAAAAATGTCCCAGTGATTTATTTTTTTTATTTTTTTTGTGTGTGTGGTCTTTTGTAGTTAGCAGCATAGACCTGCATATAGCTTTAGCATCTGGCTGAGAGGCTAAATGAAACGTGTGGTTTTGCTGTGTCAGGGCCCATGAAGAGGAGTCGGGGAGGAGTGGATGTAGACTTTGAAACACCAGGCTCCATCCTGGTCAACACCAACATCAGAGCCCTCATCAATGTGCGGACCTTCTCAGCCTTCCCCACACACTCACAGCAGCAGCTACTGCAGCTGCTGCCAGAGGTGGACTGTCAGGTATGTTTTGTTTCTGGGATTCCACTGTATCCCTAGCTTTGATACCCCAATAACTACCAAACATGAATTGAATTGGAATCGAGAAAAAGTGTTCTGGACATTCAGTGCAGTAGTAGGAATAAACATCACAGGCCATTGCTCTGTGCCTTTTACCGCTGCCAGATACATCGAAGATTGTGAATTAAAAGCTAAATAGGTAGCAATTGTTGTTGATTTAAAAGAGAAAAAAGATGAAACATGAAGCATTGCTTGCATATACCTTTGATGTGTAATTGACACACATTAGCCTGTAGTGTTGACAGAATGCTGACCTGCAGTCTGTGAATTGTTGGGCAATGCAACGGCTATTACAAGAGAAATATGCATTTTGTCGGATATTGTTGCAGTGTGCTAGCCTAGTTTTTTGTATTTTAGAATTTTGTGAGGCTGAGCTCTGGCAAATGCTGTTTTTGTCATTTTATGAGTCAATATGATGCATGTGAGGTATAGGCTACTCCATTCCTCTGGTATATGGTTTTACTGCTATTTATGCATTGTGTCCACTTTCTTGCAGATTGGACCAGATGGTATGGCTAGACTGAGTAGCTCGGCTCTCAACAATGAGTTCTTCACCCATGCCTCCCAGAGCTGGAAAGAGAGGCTGTCCGAGGGTACGTGATTGGTCAATCATGGACAAGTTGCGACATTTATCTGAGAATTCTGCCAGGCTTTAATATTCAGAAGATGTTGTGAATGAGGAGTAGGCCATACACTAGAAGTACACAATCACAAACACTTCTGCATGATCTTGGTGAATCAGTCTATTCAGGGATCTGATTCAGCGAATGTCCTGTCTTTATATTGCTGCTGGTAGCACTGTCCCGGAACATTACTGCAACTGAAAACCAGCTGCTTATTTTAACAGCTGATGGGTGGCTAAATCAGGTTTTTAACAAAAATTATACTGGTTATACACTTCAAAAGGTTCAGTTTTGGAGCTACTTTTTTAAACCTTCACATGTGTTTGACACATTTAGGTGAGTTCACCCACGAGATGCAGGTGCGTTTCCGGCAGGAAATGGAGAAAGAGAAGAAGGTAGAGGCGTGGAAGGAAAAGTTTTTTGAAGAGTACCATGGGCAAAAGTAAGAGCCAACCCATTTCATCAAAGTCTGAATCCACTATTCACACAACAGCCATATTAGTTTGTCATATTCTGGTCGGTTCCTTTAAAGTTAACATTTATTAGTTGACTGCTAGTATCAATAGTATTACTTAGAGAAGCCATGTTGTAGATTTTCATTTTGACCGCTTGCTTTAGGCTGTTTTTCCATTTTTTTTCTGTCCTCAATGTAATTTAGACAACTCTGGTATAACCTACATCAGATAGGATCACAGTGTTTCTACAATGCACTAAAACGTAGTTTGTGTACTTGTAGGTCTGGTCTGACACAAGAGGAGTCTTTAAAGCTTACCATGAGTGAAGCCAGTGAAGTTGCAGCCAGTGTGCTGGACAGTGATGTGGGAACTGGTGCGCCCAAGAGACGCAGCGTGGGTCGGCGGAGGAGAGACGGCAGGATGAGAAGACGCACACGGGCGGACCTGCGTCGGCGGGCCCGTCGGACCCTCTGCAAGGCCACTCCTCCAGCCCTGCAGTCTACAGAAGCAGCTGAGGCCAGTGCCGCACTGGACAGCCCGGCAGTTTCTATTGGCTCTCCAATGTCTGACAACACAGTTGTTCTAGGGGAGGTGGTGCTGCAGGCTGAGTGTGGCGTCGAGCTCCCAGTTGAGAGTGCCTCCATAGAGCCAAAGCCCTCTCCTACTCCAGAGCCAGTCACATTGCCACCCTCCACTCCAACTCCAACTCCAACTCCAACTCCAACTCCAACTCCAACTCCAACTCCAACTCCAACTCCAACTCCAACTCCAACTCCAACTCCAACTCCAACTCCCAGCCCCAGCCCAGCCTCCACCAGCACAAACGAAGAGCCAGAAGCAGCAGCCCGCCTGCTCCCAGAGGAGGCTCCACCTATACTGGCATCCACCTCCTCACCATCTTCTTCCTCCTCCTCCTCCTCCTCCTCCTCCTCCTCTTCTTCTTCTTCTTCTTCTTCTTCTTCTTCTTCTTCTTCTTCTTCTTCTTCGTCGTCAGCCTCCTCGCCTGTTTCCTCACCCTCCTCACCTTCTGATAGACAGGGAGCGTTTGCCGCAGGCCTAGACTCTTCCTCATCCTCCTCAGCGTCCTCCAGTGCCGCAGTTGCTGCCGATCCCCTGGATGACACAGCCTCTGTGGTCACCTCTATTACAGGAGGTACCGCCACCAGCAGCCGTGAGAGTAGCCCCTCAGCCAGCCCAGCCACCACTCCTATGTCCAGTGCTCAGCTCAAGGAGCAGAAGAGAAGGCCAGATGAGACTCAGGCCTTCTCCAGCTTCCCCGAAAAGAGGCCGCGGCTTGATGACCGTCAGTCCTTTCGTACCACAATTGACAGTGTCCGTTCAGAGAAGCCACAGCCGACAACAGAGGAGCCCAAGGTGCCACCTATCCGGGTAAGACTTTGTGCACAGCAATAATTTGCCTGTTCAGCAATGAGTTGTCCAGATAAAGTTTGACTCACTGTCCTTGTGTCTCTATCTCAGATTCAACTGTCCAGGATCAAACCCCCCTGGGTCAAAGGTCACTCCACTTACCAGATCTGTCCCCGGATCGTGCCCCCCGGCGAGGGCTCGCGGCGGTCGGGGACGGGGGGCGCGCGCACCTTGGCTGACATCAAAGCCCGTGCCCAGCAAGCCCGGGCCCAGCGCGAGGCCGCTGCTGCTGTTGCAGCCACTGGCGAAGGGGCAGGGCCGGTCGGGGTCAGGCTGCGGCCTGCTTCTGGGCTACCGGATAGCAGCAATGGACGACGAGCGCGAGAGCATCCAGGACCTATCGAGCCTGGAGGAGGCGGTGGAGGAGGCGGAGAAGGAGGAGGAGGAGGAGGAAGAAGAAGTGGAAGAAGGGGAGGTGGTGGGATGGAGGAGCAGGGATCGGCTTCAGGCACTAATTCGTCTGGAACACAACTACAGCTTCTCAATGTAGAGCCGACGCCCCAGCCATCCCCTTCCCTGTCTACTACCTCAACCTCCATATCCTTTGAGCCCCCACAGACCCCAAGCCCTCCTCGAGAGGAAGCATCTGGGGGGTCAGAGGCTTTAGAGGAAGTAGAAACGGCGTCAGCCAGTGTCCAGAGTTCCTCCAATGGGCTCACAGACAAGGCAGCTGACTCGCCCACTCCGAAGCCTGAGGTGCCTGAGTCTGCTGCTGCCCCCACAGAGATGGCTGACCAGGTTTCTAAAAAACCCTCACTGGCCCCAACCTCCATCCCAGATTCCCTTCCCAGGTTCGGGGCTCAGGGTGTGGATGTTATTCAGACACTGGCAAGCTCCTGTCAGTCCAAAGAGCAGGTACAAGGGAAGGAGGCTGGGCTGGGTGGTGTTATCCAGCATGGTTCCTACCACGTGGAACCCCACGAGGTATTCTCTCGCTCAGCTGCAGAGAGACTGCAAACAGACGCATCCTCTCCCCAACATGCAGACTCTGGTGGAGAGAAAGACGATGAGGCTGGGACACATAGCGACTCCACGGAAACTGCTTCAGACTGTGAGAATGACATCCAGGAGGATGAGCAGCAGCAGCCTGACCAGGACTGGTGCCCCCAAGTGAGCATCAAGAGAAACGGCCAGCTGGTCATCTGCAGCCCTCCTCCTCAGAACCAACATCCAGTCATCCAGGCCTACGTTTCCAGCCGTCAAGGTCAGACTGTCATTCAGCCTTGCTTTCCCAATGGCCTGCCTAACCCTCAGCACAGTGGCCCTTATTACCAGGACCACCAGTCTCTCTCCACAGCCCACCCACATGGGATCATTGACACCAACGTTGTGGTCAAAATGGAACCCGGAGATGATTGTAGAGCCTCCGGCGAGAGCTCTACTGAAGACGAGTGTCGTGGAAGTTTAAAGCCCTTTGTCACTCACCCAACTCCTGCAGGTGCCTCTAAGAGACTGGCCAGCTCAGTCAGACCAGTATCCAGTGTTGAGGCCAACAACCCTTTGGTGACTCAGCTGCTACAGGGCAGCCTGCCCCTGGAGAAAGTTCTTCCCTCACACTCTGCCAACAGGCTGGAGATCAGCCGATTGCCAGGACCACAAACCAGACCACCAATGGCAAGGACCCTAGGGCCTCTCAACAGGCCTGAGGTCACAGCCCAGTCTCCTAGCCCAGAACTGGGTGCAGCCTCTCAGATCCACAACCAGTCTCCAACAGGTTGCCCAGTGTCCTGTTTGATGGAGGCCCCAGCTGCGCAGCAGTATCAGTCTCAGCAGGCTCCCGGGGCTGTCCCGGTCATCACCTCTCTGCCGCCCTCCTCATCCTCCTCGTCCTTCAGAAGCAAGTCAGACCGTAGTTCTCAGACCGCAGTGGAGTCTGCAGTTATAAAAGACTCGCATGGTCCTCAGCCCTCCCAGGGGGTCACTCCAGACAGGCCCCAGCCGACCCACCGAACCATGCCTAATGGCCCCTCTCCTCTCCATGCAGACACCTGTCCCACAGAGGTGGTGCCTACTGTTAGGATCAACTGGCGGCCCTCGCATACTCAGGCCCACCCCTCACACCAACTGCAGCTGTCTCCTGCACCCACGGTAAAGAATGAAGTAGGTGCACGGCCCTCTTGCCAGGCTCTTGCCAAATTGTTCCCCATTAAACCCATGAGTGTTACCAAAAAGGAGCTGGGTGGCTCTGTGGACGGCTACCTGAGCGGAGGGGCGATGGAAGGACTCCTCAACATGGAGATGACTTTAGCCAGGATGGCAAAGAAGGAGCACAGCAAAGCTACCTACTCCTCTGGCTCTCCCTCCTCCTCCCCCTCCGCCCTTCCCTTCCAGCTCTATGGGAAGTTCCCCAAGCATAGTGGTGTTGGAGGAGTAAGCTACACAGCCAATGTGTCAGTGATGGACAATGGCGGTTTCTCCCGGAGCATGGCAGACAGTGTGCTCCAGCTGCGCCCCCGCTTGGCCTCCAGTCAGACCACCCTCAGTATCCAGGCCTTTACTGACAGTACGGCTGAGGAGGTGGCGCTCAAGTGCTCGTGCCGCCTCAAAGCCATGATCATGTGCCAAGGCTGCGGTGCCTTCTGCCATGACGATTGCATCGGGCCCTCCAAACTGTGCGTGTCATGTCTGGTGGTGAGATAGTATGTTGGAGCCCCTGTCACTTGAGAACTGCTCTCTGTACAGTATCAGCAGCAGGACTGGGAGGCTCCAGGGTGTACAGAAGCCTGATTAGGCTAGAGCAGCCTGACAGGCAAGATTTGTCTTGTATCATATAAGTGGTCTGTATTTTCGTTGTTGCAGATTTTCAGATTTTTTTTTTAGCTGTACTTATATATTATTGTTATTATTATCATTATTGTGAATTTGGGCATGGTTGATTGTAAATTGTGCCTTTTTTGTTTTGTTTCCTCAAAAACATTTACCTCATCTTATCTCGCTCCACCAGTCATCATTTGGTGGGTGTCATTGTTTTGGTCCCCTCGTTTTCCTCAGCAAACGGGGACCTATTGTCTCTATCCGCAAAGAAGTATTTTTTTAACCATTAAAATGAGTAAATTACATTGTTTCACTAGTTTGTGTTTTGACTCATTTCATGGTTCCCTTAAACTCCTGTCTGCTAAGTACGATGACCAAATAAAGTGATCATAAACGGTGATAGGATCCTTGAAGCCTTTGATGATCACAGATACTGACCCAGGCGGGCCTGTTTGTGCAGACTGTATGAAGATTCCTGTGTGAAGGTCCACCCCGTTAAAGATAGCTGTGGTCCATGCCATGTAATACAAGGGCACAATCGCCAATACAGTTTTATTATTAAAGCAGGCACGTGCACAGATAGACCCCTAGTGGTGCTCAAGCACCTGCCCTTTTGCCCTGGATGAGAAAAGTGCCCTTTCTGCTGTTGCCCAATTTTTTATAAATATAATAAAATAAAAATGACTTTTTCTGTCATCAATTCCCCCCAAATGTGTTTCGATATCTGACGGGGCATTTATTTGAGTTCTTGTGAGAATTTCGCCCCGACATACACCGCGGCGCCCACAAGCCTCCCACGCGCCCCTCCCTCCTCCTCCTTCACTTACTGCCTACTGCGCGTGCAGTGCTGAGCGTCAGGCTAAACGGCTGAAGCCAACTTCTTCTCTGACCCGGAGCATCAGACAGACAGGTAATGACAGTGCAATACCCCGACGTTGTTTGGTGATAAATTAACAACAACAATTAGCGCCGCTGAAAACATTACGTCGCAACTGGTCCGACGTTTGCTAAAAAACAAACAAAAAACCCCTCACGAAATCCATGATTTAAAAGCCTTGCCCAGTTGTTTTACTGACGTTTGTCATGTTTAATGAAGAGAGAGGGGAGAGAGGCAGGCAGACATTAATTATTAAAAAGAAAGGTAGGTCTTAAGTTGAGCTACATGACAGTCTGGTGAGGTATTGTGGTAGGCTATAGGCTATTATTAGTGTAATGCTGCTTATGCTTCAACTGTCAGAAAACAGTAAAAACATGGGTGTGTACTGTGTTGTCAGCTTTAGAGAGATATGTAATGTCTTGATTATTATGCACAACATTGATTTATGTCATTTAAAAAAAATTGCAGCATAATGCCAAGAAAAGAGACTACAAAAACAGAAGGCAAGGCAAGTTTATTTGTATAGCACATTTCAACAACAAGGTAATTCAAAGTGCTTCACATAAAACCATTAAAAGCATCAAAACATAAGGCAAAAGAAAAGGAGATTTAAAAACAATTAAAGAAACAGTGTAAGAAATAAAATTCAGTAGTAAAAAGTAAAGGAGATTTAAAACATACATTGAAACAATAATCGATGTCTCCCTGAGACATTACGCTGTACGCAATCAACCATACACTGCCGCAATTCTGCAATTACTCGCACACAAACCACGTCTGGAAAAGATCTCTGCCGATCTGCGTTTTATAGTGTACGCCTTGCACGAACTCGGTCCCGGAGGAAATGGCGATATATTGTGCAGTCCTTTTAAAACCATTAAAAGCATCAAAACATAAGGCAAAAGAAAAGGAGATTTAACAGCAATTAAGAACAGTGTAAGAAATAAAATACAGTAGTAAAATGCAGAAATGCAGGAAATTGATTAATATATTAATTGAATGTGGTTCAATTAAAGGCAGCAGCAAACAGAAAAGTCTTCAATCTTGATTTAAATGAGCTGAGGGTCTCAGCAGACCTGCAGCTTTCTGGGACTTTGTTCCAGATATGTGGAGCAGAAAAACTGAACGCTGCTTCTCCATGTTTAGTTCTGACTCTGGGAACAGATAGTAGACCGGTCCCAGACGACCTGAGGGGTCGGGATGGTTCATAAGGTAGCAGCAGATCAGAGATGTATTTTGGCCCTAAACCATTCAGTGCTTTGTAAACCAACAGTAGAAGGACAGGGAAAAGTAGAAGGACAGGGAAAAGCAGCAAGCAGCTCAGGGTAGCAGCTCTCTTTTATCTTGGATCAGGCCATCAACTATTAAAACAAATGAGGGAGAATCAGAAACCCTACCTGGTCCAGATGAGCCCACCACAGATGAGGAAGGACAGACAGAGTGTAGGACTGAGTTATGTTCAGGGGCAGCAACAGAAACAGTTTTGCCTGAGGAGATGAGTGAAGAAGAGGGTGAAGTGACCGCAGCTCCCTTTACATCACAGCAAGGGCATATGGAGGAAAGAGCTGTTGATGAAAGTGAGAATGCAATTTCAAAAATAGCCACCATGCCATATCCTACAGATCCGTCCCATGTTGAAGCATTTCACATCAGGTGCAATGAGAGTTACATTGCTATGTGCTGCAGTGTAGGGCCCTGTCAACCAGAAATGTTTTTTCCCAAAAATGCTGAGGGGCGGTCATTCCAAAAGCATTGGTTTTCTGGAAATGTGTGGCTGGAGTATTCCCCAAGTGCTGATTCAATGCATTGTTTCAGTTGTCGGCTTTTTCTACCTGAAGATAGATATAAAAGCAGAAAGGAATGGAGAAATGGGATCAGAAAATGGAATACTGCTCTTGAAAAAATTAAGCAGCACTCTGTCACAGAGGTCCACATGACAAGCATGGTGAGGTGGACCCATTACAAACAAAAGGCACTCCAGACTTCATTTGAAGTATCAGATGTAAAGGGAGTGGAAGCCAGAGAGCGAGAGAGGCAAACAAACAGAGAGATACTGACCAGGTTAATAGATCTGGCAGTGTATCTCGCAAGGCAGGGGCTAGCATTTCGAGGTGATAATGAAAGTAACTCAAGTCACAACCGTGGTAACTTTCTGGAACTCGTTCATCTTTTTTCCCGCTATGACAGTGTGCTGAAGGTGCATACAGAAAATCTTGAAAGAGTGAAAGTCACCAAGAAAAGGCCCCAGGTATCAATGCTGTCAAACAGAAGCCAAAATGACCTGATCACAGCACTGGGTACCTACGTCAGGAGGGAGATCCAAAGAGAAATCCAAGAGGCTGAAATGTACTCGATTCTCGTGGATGAGACCACTGATGTTTCCCACAAAGAACAGGTGTCATTTGTAGTGCGATATGTACATAAGCAAATAAAGGAAAGGTTTCTTGAAGTTTGCAACGTTGATACAACAACAGGCCAGGAGTTGGAGAATACTGTAGTCTCCCTTCTACAGAGGAATGGTCTGGAGCTCAAAAATATGTATGGCCAGGGCTACGATGGAGCAGCCAACATGAGTGGCATGTACAAAGGCCTTCAAGCCAGAATACGCACACTCAATGAGAAGGCCCTCTATGTGCACTGCAAAGCACACTGCCTAAACTTGGTCCTGGTTGAAGCCTCCAAATCTAATAAGCACTTTGTGACCTTCTTCAGCCTCGTGGAGAAGCTGTATGCCTTTTGCAGTGGCTCCTCAAAACGCCATGCTGCTTTAGTTAGATTGCAGCAATCACTGCATCCAGAGGGACACATTGTGGAGCTGAAGAGGCTGTCAGATACCCGTTGGGCTTGCAGGGAACAAGCACTGAAGGCCCTTCAGAGAAATCTGGAAGCTATAATGATGCTCCTCAATGAGATCTGCGAAAGACATCCACCTGACCTGGCCCTAGGGGATGCAAAAATGTACAAAAATGCGATTAACTTCGCATTCATTCTCTGCATGGAAATCACCACCCCAGCATTTGAAGTCACTGCTCTTCCATCAAATGCTTTGCAAGAAGAAAGCCTGGACCACTCCACAGCCTACAACCTAATTGATGGTGTAATTCACACAATACAAGCATTGAGGTCTGAGGAGAAGTTTGCCGAGATATTTCAAGGTGCATCAGAGAAGGCAGAGGCTCTCAACATTCCTTTACCTACTGTTGTGCCTGGTCAGGAGAGGAAATGGAAAGTGCCAGTGCGTTTCCAACACAGCACAACTGCATCGCAAGTGAGTGATGAGATTGACTCTGTGGAGTCATACTACAGGTTGAATGTGTACTACACATTTATTGATACCCTGACTGCAGAGCTCAACAGGAGATTCCATGGGAGCATCACTGGAAGTCCAACTGGTACAATCATACGGTCCTTCCACTCTCTAACAGTGTGTGCCAACTGGACAAGCACCCCAAACCCAGAGGCAGAGGAAGCTGTCCATGTTCTTTGTGACTTCTATGAGGAAAATGAGGACCAGCTGAAGACAGAGCTAAAGGTGTTCCACTCCATCTTTCCCTCGAAGAACCTGCAAGAAATCCTTGCCATTGTTGAAGAGAACACTGGCCAGCTCATCTTTCCAACATTTGTGAAGATGGTAAGGATCTATGCAACACTGCCAGTGACAACAGCTTCAGTGGAAAGATCCTTTTCAAAACTGAAGATAATAAAGACCAGGCTCAGGAGTCTCTGTGGGGAAGAAAGACTCTCCGACCTTCTCCTGCTTGCCATTGAGCAAGACATTGAAATAAATCACAGTGAAGTAATAAAAATCTTCCAAGAGATGGCACCAAGGAGGATGCTCCTGTGAAGATCCTTTAATTTATTCAGAGCAGAGTTTTAAGTTAGAATATTTTTTTTATTATTTAACATATTATTTGGTTATACAATATGGCCTTGAATGAATGAACCTTTACCAAGTCACAAGTACCAGCGAAATTGTAGCCATCAGCCCGTCTTTGTTTTGTCTTTGTTTTTGTCTGGCCTTGTTTTTGCCTATTATTCATTTATTTATTCAATTTGATAATTTGAGTTAGTATTGGTTGCGTTAACAAAAATAAATATATACGTTGAAAATATCCGACTGTGTTATTTATTTATTTATCATTATTTTAATTTCATGTATAATTTTGGCGATGGGTGCCCTTTTTTTGCTTGAGCACCTGCCCCCCAAAATGTCTGTGCACGTGCCTGTATTAAAGGCAGCTAATGCACAACTTGAAGGGGGGAGCAGTGTCATTTATTAGGTGAGTTCACGATTGATGCATAACATACCAAACATTTAGTATGTCTTGCAGTTAATTGCCGAATCACATGCATGGTAAATGCTCATTTTGTATCCTAGGGGCAGTTTTGTTTATTCCCTTTTGTTATTGATACTCAACACAACACTCATGATCAGTAGTATCGATACAAGTATTGGTGATCTGCCGCTCCTAAATTATGGAGGAATGTTGATACAGCACCACAAAGTTGGAGGCATTTGGCAAACATCTGTGCACAGTCTGGGCTGGAGCCTCCCAAGTCCAGATGAAAGACTGCAAAGGGAGGCAGGAAGGAAATGGGTAATACACGGGACTACAGTACATCAGGAGGAAGGTATTGCATGTGGGAAGCTGTGCACATGTCCTTCAGTGTACACATGATAAAGGCGCTGTGGTCGTTTACCGGCCCTGGTAAGATCTTAACTGATAAGTGATCAGGTAATAGCTTCTGCTTCTTCTCTTAGCATTTGTATTCTAACTGCATTACATACAGAGAGGTTTTTTTCTTGTTGAATCAAACTGTCCTAAATTTAAATTAAAGCTGCAAGCAGCATTGATCGGCCCTCGCAACTTCACGCACGTCGAGTGTACTGGCAGGACTCTGGTTGACGCGGCCATACATTTCTGTGACCATCATACACTGCGTGCACGAGTTAGATGATATTTCCTGCGTCGACCAGCAGCGTAGCAAGATCATGTTGCCAGGTCTTAAGCCTCAAATGTTTTGAGTGTACCTCCCATACAATCATAAATGTAAGCCTGTTAAGATCATTAAGAAAATGAATGTGTGTGAATGTGCTTCAGTGTTTGTAACATAACAGACTGTCAGTTTACTGGGATGGGGTTCAACTCCCTGCAGTGTCCTGCTGATTGTATTTGGACTTACATGAAAGTTAACTAAACAGTAGTGCCATTTGCTGTTACTTGAACACTTTAATTTAACACCGTTTTCATTTTAAGCTCTTCTGTAACTTTAGATTGTAGTGTGAAGCATTCATTGTAAGATTTAACCAGATTCTCATGAAGAAGCTCTGGACAGATGATTTATACCAATGTCCACTGACATGGTTTGAAAATCCACTGTTATCTAACTTTTGCTCTCCAAGCATCTTAGTTCGCACATATTTAGATCAGAGAAGTGTTTTTCTCATGGTGTGCACAACCCTTTCAATAAGTTCAGTGTTTGGGCCGCTGTAATTATAGAATCCTGCTTACGTCCGTGGTTGCCAGTAGCCTAGGTGGCGCTATGACTATGAGTTAATTTTGGCATGCAGAAGTCCTAAAATCATGACTAATCAAGCATGTCGAGTTTGGGACAGTTTTGACAGTACAGTTGAGTTACAACAGCTTGATGGATGATGGCCAACCATGTAAAATGGCCTCCACGCCAAGTCCATGTTGTTCAATGAAACCTCAAGCTTTTAGTAACGTTTAATAGCTATGGTCTTTAGATAGTTTTGACCAAATTCTAAGCTGATCGGATTGATTCCCTAGGAGGAGTACGTAGTATGCAGCACTATGAAGGCAAATCACTGTCAAAATCCGAGAGCGCAAATGAGATCCACGCGCGCGCATATTTTACTTTAACGAGCGCTTTTATGTCACTCTGCGAGCAAACTTCACTCTCGCGCAAGCAGAATTCACTCTTGCGCGAACAAAAGTCGCTCACGAAGCTTCAACCTGCTCGCTCGCGAAACTTCAACCCGCTCGCTCGCGACAGTAAGTGGGTGGACCCAGTTGCCATTGTATCTCTACATCTAATTGGTTACAATCCTCGTCTTTGGATAAACCAGATATCACTCTGACACAGACGCTGAATGTGTCTTGTCGAGTTACATCAGTTTATTCGTTCATGGCGAAGGATTGAAATTCGCCAAACCGCAACGTAGCCGCCCTTCAACAACTTCTTACAATCTTCACAATGAAGCATTATCAAGGTCTTAAGGCTTTTCTGACAACATTTCAGAGGGATCTGATTAATCTGTGAGGAGCAGGATGTCAAAGTACAAAACGTACAACTTCCAGTTGCCACTAGGTGGCGCTATTACGATGATGAAATGATCATATAGATGTGTTCTGAGTGAGGATGTTATGACATGAGAGATTTGGAGCAGATTAGACAATGTACTAAGTTACAAAACAACTGTTGTTTTGCCGCCACGCCACGGATACATAGTTCGATAACTTTTTGATCTTTGAGCAACTTTTAAATGCCAAGGTCTCAAGAGCATACTGACCACATCTGAAGTCGATAAGGTTAAATCTCTATGAGGAGTTCGTTCATGTATGGCTCCTTGAAATGGTTCAAAAACGTCAGCAAATTCAAAATGGCCGACTTCCTGTTTGGTTTGGTGAAAAATTCCAAGAGGATTCTTTATACGTCCCATCACGATCCACATACCCACCAAATTTCATACAGCTAAGTGAAACCCAATGTTGGGGCTACTCAATAGGGGGCGGTATCGAGCCAATATTTCCTACCGCAGCTGGAACCCCCAATCAGACTGCAATTTTCGCAAATTCTTGCTTGCGTGCCAAATTTCCACCTCCTTTTTGCGACGAAACACGAGGAATAATAACAATAAACATTAGAATAACAATAGGTCCTCCGACTACGTCGGTGCTCGGGCCCTAATAATAATAAACATTAGAATGACAATAGATCCTCCGCTCCGACTACGTCGGTGCTCGGGCCCTAATAATAATAATAAACATCAGAATAACAATAGGGCCTCCGCTCCGACTACGTCGGTGCTCGGGCCCTAAAAATTAAATAATGTAAGTTTGAGTCAATACAAAAAGACAATCGGTCCAGTCCACATATACTGTGGGTTAACCTTTATTTCAAGAGCAACTTAAAGACTAATCCTTACACAGCCATCATTAACACACAGACAATACAAAATAAATATTCACCATCACTTTGTTCTTCATCACCAAATAAATACCAAATATGTGTAGCTCAATATTCCCAGTGTATTGCAATGTACTCAAAATAGTTTGTGAAAATAAAAAGGGAAATAATATAAACAGAAGCACCCAAAAAAATTTATTTTAGAAAATGATTAAAAAACTTTCAGTTACAAAATATTTGCACTTAAAAAGATCCCAGTATTTTAAATAAATAATAAGATATATAAAACAATTTATAGTTGATATCTTAAAATATTTCCTCTTTGTTCAACAATGCAGAGGAAATGATTCCCTTCTCTTGGTTACCGTTTAAAATCTTCTCAGGTAGCATTTGGAAATAAAAAAAATAATAAATATATAATGAATAATAAATAGGTATACATAAAAATGAATACAGCAGACATGAATGAATAAGTTATTAAACCAACATTTGCAAAGGATTTAACTAGTTACACAGCAATAGTAAGAATGAATCTACAAACTAGTCCTGGAGGTGCAACATCACTATGCTCATATACAGTAGAATACTATCAACATTATTAAGTGGAGATGGGATATGTTCACTAACTAAGAGAGTCTGCTCAGCTCAGGCTGTATACTGCACTCCTGACTTTGTTCTGTACTGCCTGTCTGTGTATACCTTGAGATGCCCTTGCTTACAGTAACAGTTTCATTCCAGTGTTGTACCACGCTTTACGTCCACACCCTAATCTGTTCACGCTCATACCATCAGAAAGCAACATGCAAACAGCAAACTAATGCAAAGAACAGATGACAAAGTTCCAAATGAGAAGAAGTAATTACATACAGTATCTAAAGGGTTTGGAAAGAAAGATTGGTGTAGTCACTGTGATGCCCCGCTCCCTGTCCTCCTCCTGTCCATCACACCTCGATGCCCTTTACTGCCTGGTTGATGGACTCGAGCAGAGCCTGGTTCTCAGGGTTCTGGTAGCAGTCTTTATTGGTAAACATGTGGGTCAGGGTGTCCACATAGCTGTCAAAGTTCTGCTCTGACAGCGGCTCCTGCTGAACACACACAAGTTCAGAAGTCAGAAAGTTTGAGTCGATTCAGAGTAAGAGTTTGAATGGTAAACTTCTACGTATTACTGACTCGTAGAATACAAAATGACAAGCATCAGTTGAGCACATAATGTGCTATGGACATTTCCCCCTCAATATGAATGAAGATGAAACTAGTGGTAGGAGGAGTTCTCTCTAAGATGAGAATATAGCTGTGTGAAGACACGTCCTCTGGGAAAACAGGTTATATGCTAGTCTTGAAAAGCAGATTGATCAAGAACAGCTTGTCATCATTCCCAGGGCGTCAAAACAAGAGCTTGGTCACGCCCCTCTGTGTGTGATAGGATGCACAAGACATCCTTTGGAATCTGAATGAAACACTCAGGGCATTCAAATTATTACATTGTAAGCCCATCCGCGTCATTATTGGGATGACATAGTATATGACCAAAATAACTCTCACAGGGTAGGCTGGAGGGGAGGTTCATGGGTCAAACAAACAAGACAAGAACCTCATCCACTCTCATTTTTCAATTATAAACTGAGCAGATCAGATTTTGAGCAGGTTTATCTGCAGCTTTAGTGCTCTCAGTTCTGAGAGGCTTTCGTACTGTTACTTTGTAAGAACTGCCTCTCTGAACTGTGTGCTCTGGTTCTAAGCTCACTTAGTTTGGCTCGCTAACAGTAACTGGGAACGTTAATAGATCTTCACAGATCCCAGTTTAAAGAGGCTGTTGTCTGTTTGCTCAGTTACAACACATGCCCACATGGTCCCTCTCCAAAAGGGACCTGAATGTGCTCTATTGAAAAGACCCTCAGCCTCTGTCTTCCCAGAGACTCTGAAGCCCCACGTGCATGTGCCCCACTCTAAGTGGTTATGGTCAGCCCGGGTCCCACGGGTCCCACAGGAATAACACCCACACCTCATTGAGGAGGTCATTGTTATGCAGGTCACATGGAAACTTCAAGTCAGCAGTTATAACCCTATAGCTTATATCCTCAACTAAGCAATATTGACATAACAATAACAATAACAGTACAATCCTTTAGTGCAACTGTTTAATATTCTGGTTTGCTCAAATCTCTGTTTTACATTAAGACTGTTTTTTTATATTGTTCTTTTGAACCAATATTCCTATTTATTTATTTTATTCTTGTGTTTTTACACACTGAATTATTATTTGTTATTTATTGTTTTATACATTATTGATTACATGTATGTTGTTATATTGTAGTATTATGCACATATTTTACATACTTAGTATTATTTATATTCTTTAATTATTTCCCTATGTTATACACAGTATTTATATTGTAAAGTGGGAGAAGGTGTAATTACATTGTAACCTTGGTTCTCTCAGTGAGGAGACTATCTCTCCAGTGCAAGGCCGCTAAGAGGCCGTTCCGATCAATGTTAATGGATGAATGCATGTACACATAAGCCCGAGCATGGGCCACGTAGTGGTGTGTTTTAAAGAAACATCCACATCAACTGTCCCAGCGGGGTCAGCCCCCGAACATGTGGAATATGTAACTGTGTGGAGAGAACCCAATGTCCTTTCAAACAAACCAAAATACTTTGTGTGTTATCACCATGGCAGGCAGGCGGATGTTGGTCAGGCTGCGGATCAAGGCCTGACTCAGGCCAGATAGCTCCAGGAATAAGGCCTCATTCCTCTCCTCGATATGTTTGTTCTCCTCCTCCATGCTCTTCAGATTCTTCTCCATTGAAGAGATCTGAAGCAGAGACGACAGACACAGAACTCAGTCTTGAAGTAGCAAAACAAAGAGCTTGACAATAGAACCATGATTTTGGGCTGCAGGGGTTTTTCAGTTTTAGTACCACTGACAAACTGGCAGAGAGACTTACTGGCTGCACCATATCCAGCTATACTAATGCATCAATGAAGCTGGTCTGTACAGCTTCCATCTCTCTCTACAGTCAGTTATTGCCTCCCATCACATGGCAGTGTCTCATTGATGTACTTTAAAAGGCATTGGGTGTCTCATCCTCCTCCTGCTGGCAGCTGAGCTCACCTGAGTGTGCAGGTTCATCATGTCAGCCTCCATCTCTGTGTTGGACTCGCCCAGCTCGTTGATCTCCTTGTTGAGCTGCTTGATGTCCTCATCGTTGTCAAGAACTGGGCGAAAACAACAACACACAGTTGGCAAACAGAGCATCAAGACAACTGTCACACATTTTCATCACAGACATCACTTATATCTGCAGATCCATAGTGGTGCTGTATGCAGTGGCAACAAGTCTATCGAAGTGTAGAGGACGTTACATCTGGCTACACATCTGTCTCTGAGTCTGTGCATGTTATGTGTTGTTGTCCCTGACAAACCTAAGGGACTTTTTATGTCTTCATGTCTCCATGTCTTTTGGTATTATTAGTAGTTTGGGGGACATGTGGGACACACTATCAGGTAGAGTGGAAAGTTCTGTCTCTTACCATCACTGGCTCTGAACTTTGCAGTGATATACTCGTCTCCGGGGAATTTGGATCTCTTCTTGTTGGCCGTTGCTCTGGGACAACCTGACAGACTGACAGGAGCAGCAGATCAGGATCAAGAGCTCGAACATTCTAACAAGGCTGAGATGAAACTCTCAGCTAGGTTTGGGATAACACTGTGTGTGCTGAGACCCTCAGATATTGAGGATACCTGCGGTGTGTCAGGAAACTGCCGTTAGCGTGGCCGGAGCCGTCGCAGCCTGGCGTCGGGCAGGTTGGGCCCTCAGTCTTGAAGGCCTTCCAGGAGAAGGGAGTGCCGTTAAGGAGACCTTCCTTCTGCCGGCGGGCTGCCAGCGGACAGCCGTAGGCGCTGCGGTGGGTGGCATACTTGCCGCTGATGTGGCCCAGGCTGTCACAGCCAGGAACTGGACACCTGGAGATAGGCAGAGACCATCGTGTGACTGTTTGCACTCTCACCGATGGACAACAGAGATGTCAAGAGGCCAGCACAAGACTGACACATCAGTCCAAATGTGCTGATTTAGTTTTAGAATTATAATAGAAAGCAGTGCTCAAGAAAAATGCACCAGGAATTATTTGGGAGGTCCCAGAAGGTTCCAGATAAGACAAATGTACTCAAATGTATGTACGATTTATTACATGAATAAAATTGAAAAGGAAATATGTTAAATGAAAAGTTTACATTTACACCCCTCAGTTAATTAAAAATAAGATTATTTGACACTCCCCTTTACTTTTGAATGACCTAACATTTCCTATTTCTCAATAGCATGAATCTGTCATTGATCCATTTTGCATATAGAACAGATAACTGAACTAAAAACCTTCAGAACATGAATGTGCTCAGTACAGTGGATGGTAATCTGCCTTTGTTCTGAGGGTGGTAAATGTGATGACAACCTGCCTGTTGGATGTATTGCTCGTGTATGAGTACACATTTTGTCCTGATGGTGGTGTTGACTGAAAGGTCAGGGGGTCACGCAGAACACTAGAATTCCTCCTCCAGAGTGTAAGAGCATCCACGATAAGTTTCATGAAGAGTGAGCAACTGTTGTTAATCACTTGATTATATATATCCCTCATCTCCTAACAGTCGTGGTACAGTGACAGTCTAATGTTAGATATGTCTTGCTTGGCTGCAAGAGCCAATGAGCTTCTGTTGCTCACCTCAAGAGCTCAGAGTCTTCCTTGTCATCTTTGGTGGGGGTTGATTTGACCCCGCCTTTCTTGGCTCGAGGGCATCCGGACAGACTGGCAGGAAGGAACAAAGAGGACCAATCACAGTATCCGTCTGCACAGAGTGACTGATGGTACTGCAGGCAGAAAGGAGGAGAGCTCCTACCTTCTATGTGAGGCGTAGTTTCCTGTGATGTGGCCTGATCCATCACAACCTGGAGTGGGACACCTATGACACACACAGACGTTCTTTCACTCCACAGGCTTACATTATCAGCAGACTGCAGGCAGAAACCAGCTTTTCTCACTAAATCATCAGGGCTCATTGTTTTGGGTTTTGATTGTTCAATATTGGACTTAATTATGATTGATTCTGACTATTTTATATTTGTGTTAAAAGGAGAGCAGGGACAGAGCTGTAGCTGCAGACTGAGTGCTCAGTGAACATGTTGGAGGTGAGAGACAGGAGAAGCAGACATACTTTAGTTCAGCTGTGTGGGCAGCCATGAGGGTCCGAAGTGATTTATCAGCAAGAGGACAGCCTGACAGACTGGAAGATAGGTTAGAGAGAGAGCGTCAGAAACCAGACTGAGAACAGGATGTCTGAGTATGAGTGAAGGAAAGAGCCAGAACCTGAACTGGACTACAGAACCAGGACAGGACTGGGCAGCACACACAGGGAGGACAGGAGATATTTTATTATCTGATCTCTACAGTGGTGGAGTAGTTGGATAGGAAAGATAATGAGCGATGAACGTGTGTGTGTGTGTGTGTGTGTCGAGTCATCCCAGTCATCGAGGCAGAATGATATCAGGTGCAAATGAAACAATCCACTGCTGATGTTTGCCGCTGATTTGAATATGGTTGAATATGATTCTTAGACTCATGTTCCTTCACAGGCGCTACTCTAGCCCTCTCATTGGAACTGAAGAGGCCACATTTGAACGGTGAAACATCATCAACTTTCAGTAGATTATTTTACTGTGTCATACCAGTCATAGCAACACCAGCAACACCAGTCATAGCAAATAATGTGAAAATAGTTTGGCTCTTTTTTAGGGTTTATTTGTTGCAGATCTTTATACATTTATTTTGAATGAATGTTCCTTATGTGTTCCTAAGGGGTTAAATAGCAGAGAGCAGCCTGTCATGCCAGTGCTTGAACTGTACTCGACTCAGCCTACAAAGCATGTACATGCAGAATTTGGGGGCATGAGCAAGTGCAAGAATTATTAATTTGACAGCTTAATTTGTGATATGAAATACAAGTAGAAATTGATGTGCATAAATGATATTACGACATATCTCTGATACCTGCCAGCCTCTGTTCAGGCCATGATGTATGGAGAGAGGCTTTTACAGGCTCAAGCAGAAGTCTATGCTCTTATCCACCAGCTTTCCAACTTCCAACATATTGTACTTAACACAGCTGCACATTTGGCCTCCTTGTGGCTTGTTTGAGCAAAAAAGGGATCTATTTAGATCCAACACTTACAGTCACTATATTATCAGATCGAGCGGGGCAGGACTCATTCAAGCTCTGCGTCATGCTTATCTACATTTCCACAGGCTGGTAACAGATTTGTTGAGTCTTTCCAGGAAGTAAGATTTAATATAGCTTGTAATTTTGCCAAATCTTTTCAGTGTTTCCACATACAACTGGAAACATGCGATCAAATTTACCAGTCACTCCCCTTTTCCTTCTGAAATGATTCCGGTCAGAATCATCAAATCTGCGTAATGCGATCACACTATAGATTTGTAAAGCAAACATACTTCATTTATCATTTCCAAGTCAGAGTGCAGGTCTTACCTTCGGTGTGATGCGTAGTTGCCAGTGATGTGTCCGCTGCCATCACAGCCTGGGGTGGGACATCTATGACCAAGACACACACTCACACATCAGAGGATGCTTATACTGACACGCCAGATGAAAACACTGTACTTATACTATACTTTTTGCTTTGTTTTTGTTTCAACAGAATATAAGTAGCCAATATTGAATATCACTTGCTCCTGTACAGCTATTGCGGCAACTCTGAACCTAATGCTGTGTTTATGTCATACGGGTTGGATGGTAGAGATGGGAAAGATTCACCTAACGACTCAAGGAGGTTGTACAACTGTTCAAAATATATTGTTACAAATACAGTGCATTGTGTTCGTTACATGTGGCTTCAATTACTAACTTTAAAATGTACGAAATGCTCAAACTTTACAAACACTGGTAAACTAAGTGTGTGTAGATCAGCAATGGAGGCAGTGCATGGATGTGTGGTATGTGGGCTGTGGAGGTGTGGAAGGTGCGAAACCAAAAGACAATAGTGCAGAAGGGATGTTTAGGGTGAAGGGAGAGACAGTGGCATCGCCTGGAAGGCCCAAGAGAGCTGAATCAATCCAAAGACCCGGCTGAGGTTGTCCACTCAGCCGTCACACATGCTATCTACGGGTTGGAAACTGATATTTACAGAAACTCTGTGTGACATGAACATAGCATTAGGTTTAAGAGAAATAGATTTGAGGTACAATATATGGTTGCATAATTGTTTAATGGACTGTGGTGGTTGATGCTTGTCTCACATGGTTTTTCGTTTTAAGTGGTGTTGCTGTTTCTGTATTCAGTCATAATGTATTTATATTCATCTTTTATAGGGATACAGGGGTAAGCAAACATTTTGATATTATGGTATTTTTTATGATCTTGTTAATCAAAGTGCAATATCGACATTAAGGTTAACATGACATGTAATTATGACACCACATTCAAATTCAAATCGCCAACGGATTGGCAACATTTTCCTCCCATAATCAGGATGTTGTAATCCTACATTGAAGCACTAAACTGTACAAGAAGACTGCCATCCTCATGAAACCATCCACATCTGAGATAACATCATTAACCCACCAACCTTCCACCAATCTTGTTCATCAGCTATAAACTTCTGCAAATTCTGCAGGGATGGCAATGAGTACTAGCCAATCAGAGGCAGAGTAGGGCGGGTCTTCTTGGAATGTGGGTGTAAATAGGCTGTGCAACTGCCAATGGCTAATCATTTAGCATACAGATGACAGGGCACTTCAACATTTACAATACTCTGATGCACACTTACTGCTAGTGTGCCATTGGTTAAGCAACGTGTTGATTGGACATGTGGTAAGAGTTGTGACTTACATAAGAATCTCCTTTTTGCTGTCTTTGGGCTGAAAGTTGACCTTGAAGCTGCCGGTGGTGACCTCACCGGGGTACTTTCTGTCTTCCAGCTTCTCCTGGTCCTCTTCCTCAGCATCAGAGGAGGTGTATGAAGGAGCCGTGTATTCCACCTGGAGAAAGGTGAAACACGGGTAACATGGGGGGCAAACATTCGCTCTCCTTATATGTGTCTGTCTTTTCTCACAGTGGTGTGATTTCTGCAAGCGTGTACCTCTTCATGGTCTTCCTCTTTGACTCCACTGGACTTGGTGAAGTCCAGCGGCCCCTCCCACTCAGGCTGAGTGTTGCTCTGAGACAGGGTGGCTCTGATGTGTTGAGAGGATGACGAGGAGGAGGACGAAGGCTCTGGAGGCTGCACACCCTCCCTCTTGGTCTTCTTCATGCTGAGGTCCAAGGTGCCGTTTTCATCCACTTCAATGTCCGACTCCTACAGGGTTCAGATTCGCAATCAGTGCAAATAAAGTGAAGAAAATGAAAAGAGCATGGGAGTGCCCTGCACTGTTGATCTGGTCTACATGGTGCACCTTGGAGCAGGGTTCCCTGGGCTTGGTGCTGATGGTCTCTGGTCTCTCCCAGCAGCGGGTGGACAGGTTGAGGATGGCTGTTGCTGCCATGTGGGCTGCCTCTGCATCTTGGCTGTAGTCATAACTACTGGAGGACGAGGCGCTCATAGAAAAGCCTCCTGACACACTGTGACTGGGGGAGGAGGCCTTCGGGAATGATTTCGCTGTGTGGGGATGGAGCAAAATGAATATGCTGGGAGAGCAGACCACTAGATAACGTTATCGCTAAACATGGGTAACAGAGCTGCTGCTGGTAGTTACAGTAATATCACATTTGATTTCATCCATTGGTGGTTGTTGTGCATGGCAGCAAAGGAGTCGTGCATTATTGTGTAAACACACAGTAATGTACGGAGCCTGGCAGGTGGAGAAAACAACAAATTCATTTGTAAGAACAATAATAACTACTTTATGTTCTCAAATGACAGCAATATGTAACTCTAAATGTGATTTAAAACACATTTAAGAATCTGAGGAGTATTCACATATTTCCCTGGAAAATCAAAACACATTATACCACAAGCTGCATTCGATCCAATGGGATCATTCTGACCACCATGGCCGGAACACCCAATCAATCATCTTCATCCTTTCAACTGTTGTCTTTGAAGACATCTAATTCTACTGTGTCTAGGATAGCTTCTACCTTTTCTGCTTCTTTATTGTCTATTTGTTATGATTCAGTTTTCCAGTTTTGTAGTTGGACATTGTGTGGATGTTTTTTTTCATCTTGATACAGACTGTGGACTTGAGACAAGTCCAGGAATTTAGCAGGACAGAGAGATGTGGTTATCGAAATGAGAGATTCAATGTATGCTCTTTTCATTTGTGCACACAACTTTTTTGTGAACTTGAATTAAGCCGTTTGAGATCATGATTATTTAATGAAATAAAAAACGAATTTCGATGGATCGCATTGTCAGATTTTTCAACTCTCAAATATTACAGAGTTAGTGTTACAACCAAAACAAAACCCTGTGCAATTCAAAGTTCATGTTGCATTTCAACACATTGCATGCCAAAAGCTAATGTAGACGTGGAGCGTGGAGGTGAAGTGTGTGGCTCTTACATTTCAAGGCTTTGGGTGATGTTTCAGTGCTGCTGGGTGTCTTTGGAATGAGCATACGCTTTCCAAACACCTGGACATCAAAGCTTGCATAGTCAAAAGACACCTTGGAGTATTTCTCCAGCTCCTTGGCCAGGTTAGCTCGAGGTGTGGTGGTCACTGTGTTGGGCCGGTAGCTGCCGTACTGAGGGATCTCCAGCTGTTTCACAAAGCACATGGGCCTGGAGGAGAAGACGTCAGTTATGCATTATTGCTATGGTGACATAGACGTAGCTGGAACTTTAAACTACACGATAGATGAACTATGTTACCTTGTATGTATCTATGCTTTAAAACACTGAAGTGAAAACATAAATCACCTGAGCACTCTGTCAGAGTTGGAAGAGGGTTCGCTGGGTGAAGCCTGTAAATGGACCTGCTTGTCCTGGCTCTTGTTCAGCTTAGTTGCTGCTGCGATGGGACAGCCGGACAGACTGACGGAGGACATATCCAAATGTTTGCATTTAATGGGACAAAACTCTCATGAATAGGTAGACATTTAATATGCAGACAGGTGTTTGAATTGTTATAAGCTTTCTAAAGACAGTGTAAGTATGTGTTAGTAGTATTAGGTGAGATTGGGTCTCCTCTGGGATTCACTCAATATTTTGTTCAAATGTGCACTATTCATTTTCGATAATTTCCATTGTGACTACTCCAGAATTTGACTCTAAAGGCCTCAAAAACTACAGTTAGACCATTATTAGTAATGGCACCTCTGCCAGACCATAGACTGTGTAGGAACATTGATGTCTTTGACATTATGCATAGATTTCTGAATCCAAACTATGAGAAAAATCCTCGTATTAATCTCAAAACCAAAAAATACTGACTTCAACTTTTCAACTCAAGTCCCTAATTTTGGCCTTTAGAAGACACAGAAACATCTGCCATATGTTCCCTGGCCATATTTGTTGTGCTAGTTGGGCACATGTGTTCTACTGTGTGTGTGTGTGTGTGTGTGTGTGTGCGCGTGCGTGTGTGTGTTTGCGTGTCCTTGTGTGCTTTATTAACCTGCGGTGTGTGTTGCGGTTACTGTTGACATGGCCTTGGCCTGTGCAGCCAGGAGTCGGACACTTCAAGACGTTCTCATGCATGGCCAGGACTACAGACACACAGCAGACACATACTCAGGTCAGTCGCTTTCACACACTAGCAGTAGTAACAACAACATTTGAAAAACAGCAGTGGTTATAAAGGTAGTAGTATTAGTGTAGTATTTTCTTCTAAAAAAGAAGAAAGTAGTAGTGGTAGAAGTACTACCAATGCTGTATGCTATATCACAATAACAATGGTCTGTATGTCACATTAAAGAGATCTAAGGACTGTGTTTGAGTTGCTGCATCCCTGAAAGTGACACAAGATGCACAAGAGCGTCACATTTGTACTGGTGGTCTACGGCGTTCTGAGAGGTCATGTGCACTCACTCTCTGGAGGGATTCGGTCTTTGTGAGGACATCCAGAAAGGCTGCGATGGTGAGGGTACAGCCCAGTCACATGACCTGTACCGTCACACCCTGGGGTTGGACACTTCACCTCCTTCTTCTCTGAATAGAGGATGGTGTGATTTAGATGGCAGAAAAAATGAATTGGAGCACATCAGTCAGTAGTAACAAGGGGTGAAGGTACTTCAACATTTGGCTCTGACCTACTACCAAGTACTACCAGGCCCAGAGTCTCACGGACTGCTATCGATAACGATGCCTTTTATGCATCATTAATAAGCTTCTGAATACATTGTTATTACCACTGAGTGATGTACCAAACATGAGGCATTTCTTTTCTCTAGCCTCTGTTGTGACTGCATCCCATGCAGGTTCAAATACAAAACAGTCTGAATGGTAAATAAGACAAATTGCCTTCTTCAGCGATTGGTGAGCACTTCTGTTGTGTGAACTGCTCAGATAACCCTTATTGTCAATATACGTACAACCAAACATCCTCTGAATGCCCTCTGTCTCTAGTTTGTGACTAGCTGTGATTAGCATAGAGCTCACACCAGGGCATTGTATACACTGATGTTAAGGTTCAAACAATGGTCTCTCTATGTGAAATGGCTTCTATGGACTGGATAATTGGGCTCATTGGATCCAGAAGAGGCTCAGCTCTCCAGTCATACGTTATGCAATTCCCCCTTTCAGTACAGGTTGAAAATAACACATCTATACGGCATGCAAAACCCTCTTGGTATTTCCTTCAAACAGCATGGGAATATCATAAAGTGGGCATGTCTGTGAAGGGGAGACTCATGGGTACCCATCAAAGCCATTTTTATTCACATATCATGAGGTGAGAGGTCAAGGGGCCGCTTCACAAATCGCTATGTCAGTTTTTCCCTTGCCAAAATCGATCCCAGCTTCGGAGCGTTATTTAGCTCCTATCCGGTTTTTGCATATGATACCAGTATCTTGTAGCTAGCTGAACTGAGCCAGGGTAAGAGCAGTTCAAACAAGACCTCAAGTGTTGGTAGTATTGATACTGTGGGTATGGATCTGCACACCATTAACTAGTACCAGTAGTAAACTGTACGAAGACCGGGCGCCAGTGATAAGAAGGCAAGTCAAGTCAATTGCATCAACAATTCTACGCAAAATAAATAGATTTGGGTGATGAATATAATATTTAGACCTAATGTATGGTATTTACCAAACATAGCAATCCACTAATCCATCAAATAAACAGGAGCAATTTGAACTGCTGTGGTGTTTGGCAGTAGTAACAGGAAGTACCTTTGCTGTAGTGAGCAGTGCGGCGGGCTACAGCAGCAGGCTCGGAGCTCTTGCTGGAGGTGCTGTATGGTTGGTAGTCCGGAGAGCTCCGGGCCTCCTGCCCCCCCTTCACCTCCTCCGCCTTCAGGGCGATGGCCTGCTCCAGCAGCCCCAGGTTCCCTCGAGTCATATCCCAGTTCTCGGAGTCGTCCGTGATTCCTGAGCCCTCTGAGACACGATCCTGTTCCTCTCCTTCATACTCCTCCTCCTCTTCTTCCTCCTCCTCCTCGTCATCATCCTCATCATCCTCCTCCTCTGAGCGGACTTCTATAACCACTGTTGCCGGAGAGGCTTTCCTTGAGTCCCGGTCCTCCTCTTCCTCCTCCACCACCTCGCCTACTTCCTTCCTCTGCCTCTCATCCTCCTCTTCCTCTCTTTCATCTTCATCATCCTCCTCTTCCTCAGTCATAGGAGTGCTGACCTTTTCTTCCCTGAGTGACAGCTCAGCCTCAGATCCCTGAGTGCGTGGACTCAAAGTGTAAGGAGCGTCAATCTCTTGGTGGACCTCCCTCTCCTCTTCCTCCTCCTCCTCCTCCTCCTCCTCTTCCTCCTCCTCTTCCTCCTCCTCCTCTTCCTCCCTCTCACTCTGGTCCTCTTTTGATTCTTTGGCCTGATGGTTGTAATCTCCACTGGAGTATTGGTGATCAGAGTTTTCCTGACTCATCATATGTCTTTCTATCGTCTTTTCTTCTACGATATTCTCTTGCCTTTGCTGCTGCTCTTCCTCTTCCTTTTCTTCATCTGCTTCTTCTTCCTCCTCTTCTTTTGTTTCTTTAGGCTCTGTAACCCCCGTTTCTTCTTCAGGTTGCTCTGATGGCTGGTCCTTTGTCACCAGCTGACCTTCCTCCTCCTCCGTGGTCTCTGTTTCCTCCTGCTGATGCTCATCGGTGTCTGTTACTGGCTTCACTTCCTCAGTAGTTCTCTCCGTTTCCGTTTCGTTCTCAGTCTCCGAAGTGAAGCTTTCATTGTCGCCAACTTCAGCCAGAGGACAAAGTGCTGTTTCTGTGTCCTCTGTTGTCACCAGTGAGCAGTCTGCTGTGGATTCAAAGTAAAGACAAATGTTACTGTCACCATGGCTTTGTCTTAGTCATCCCTACATGGTCACATTGGGACTGACCTTGTAGTTGACCTTATCTGACTTCTTTAGCATTATTGAGGTGAAGACATTGAGCATGTTCAGGCAATCAGTCAAGTCGGCTGCTACTCCCAAACATGCAGCACATCCAAACCATCCTCTTCCCTGTGCCTTAATCCGTCAGTGCTCACTCTTTTAAAACTCAACTTAAAATAAAGGTCTTTCTATTAACGGTGAACTGTTCTCCCCTGCACTTTATTGTTGAACTGAAAAGCACTCATGCCTCTCACAGTCTAACAGGGGGCTTGAAAGTGACTGATGATGTATCTCAGCTGATATCATAAACATGGTTTCTGTACAAAGGTGTTTTAGCAGTGACCAGCAACATTTTGATTGTTGACCCAATGATGATCTTTTTCATCTAGCACCATCATCAAAATTTCAATTCGTCCAATTCGTTAGTTTTAGGATTCCCATCAGACCAGCTGTGCTGTTTAGTGCTAATTAGCATGTAGTCATGTTATCATGCTAACAAGCTAAACTATAATATCATGCTAAACATTAACTCCATCAGCACGCAAACATTGTCATTGTCAGCATGTTATGCTGACGTTAGCATTCAGGTCCAGTCCTATTGTGACAGCACAGCGTCACACTGCAAGCATGACTGTGGACTCTAAACGACTCAGCTGATGGTCTTCAGACCAGCTTACATTCTGCTTGTTTGCTGCCGTATTGCAACAATTTAGTCAGCCTAAAAATGAGGTAAAGGATGAATCTCCTAACCCAGCCTTGGGTTATGGCTGTCATCTTCGGTATTAATTAGATGGAACAATAACAACAACAACATTGTTCTGCTCAACAAATGTATTAAAACAATTCTGACATTTCTATGATCTTTGCTTTTTTGGCAAGTTATTAGGTTTCAATTAATTATGTCTACGTTTAGATTCATTTTAAAGGCATCTAACAGTGATTCAAATGAAACAATGTGAAAGAGCAGAGTGGGAAATCTCACTTTCGTGAACTGGTTTGATGAGATCCACCTGAGAGTGAGGCCCTTGTTTCCCTTGTTCCGGCCCTGTCTGCTGTCTGCACACTGATACTGTGTTTAATGTTTCAAGATAACTTTTCAGGTTTTTTTTACTCACTTTTCGTTGACTCTGGGCTGCATTTTGTTTCATTTTTCTTCTTCTCTTTGAGATCGTTGTTGTCTTCCTCCTCTTTCTGTACTTCCTCCTCTTCTGCTGCGTCACTGTCTGCATTGAAGCCTTCATCTCCTGCTTCTGTGGCAGGCTGATTCCTCCTCTTGGGAGCAGACTGGTTCTCCTCAGCTTCCGCCTCCTCCAGCTTCCTTTTCTTCACTATTGGGCATCCCAGTATGCTGAGGATTGCAGGACGGCTATGTAAGTGAATGCTAACAACTAACATGCTAACATAAAACAGCAAAATCACTAGCTTGTTGTTGTTGTTCTGGCCAACACTTTACATTGTGAGATGTAATGGACATTGGAGCTTCTAGCAGGGCTGTATATTTCATGTATGATAACATGAAATTATGAAATACAGCAATTGCCTTGATCGTCTCTATCTGAGTGCTGATTCTGTGAGCTTTTGGTCACATACCAAAATACAAAGCGCTAGCTGTTTGATGACATACAGTATGGTTCCTACCTTCTATGTCGAGAGTATCTTCCACTGACGTGGCCTTTGCCATCACATCCAGGGGTGGGACAGCTGCTACTGACACACAGCAAGACAAATACACACTTCATACACACAAAACAAACTTCATACATCATGATAGTGTGAAGTATATAATCACTCACTTTAACTCCTGCTTCATCTCTTGTCCCACAAGGTCTGACAACACTGAGAGGAAAGCAGAAGGAGAGTCAGTAGATGCAGAAATAAAAGTCAAATGCAAAGACAGCGATGCTTTTATTTTGTGGAGGCTTACTTGTGGCACATTTGCACATTTGAAATTCATCCTTGTCCATACAGAGTATATGACTCTTTCTGTCTTCATGAGGCGAGTACAAAACTTACAAACTGGATTACGAACCAGCAAAGATGACAATTGCTCTATTGGGCCACACTTGTAGCGAGGCCACGATTCAAAATAAAGTTCAATTTCTCATTAGCTTTGGCTCAACTCTTATTAGAATTTCAAAAACAATAAGTTCATATCTCTGAACAATTAGTTTGATGTTCACAACATATTAGAATTCTTCATTCATTCAAGCACACTGCACTTGTTTTGGCACACGTGTGTAAAATAAGAAGTACAATTGTTTACAAGTTGCATAATAACCATTTGCACGTCTTGCTGATCAAAACTGATTTGATTCTGAGTGAAATCATCATGTTCTTCATAACTTCTTTCATTGTTAGACACAACACATGAAGAAATATCCATTTGATTATCAAAATCTACATATACGGTACATGTATAGTCCATAAATCTCTATGATGTCATGTTCTGGTTCTGGTTCAGGTTCAGGTTCCTTTTATTTGTACCCGTAGGTAGACTTGGTTTGCAAGTAGAGAGAGAGGCATCCATCTCGACAGACATGACAAACAGCACAGACAACAAGACAAACATGATGAAAGTACACAAGGCTAAAAATCAGTCAATCAATAAGTAAAATAAATAAGTACACACACGTTTCTATAGCATCTGTGCACTATGCTATGATTTGTTCACCTGTGTGATGGCTGCTGGAACAAAGCTGTTTTTATAGCGCTTTGTTCTGCACCGTGGGACCCTATACCTCCGTTTAGAAGGAAGAAGCTGAAATTCCCTGTGCAAAGGGTGGGAGTCGTCCTTTAAAATGGAGCCGGTGATCCGTTGCAACTGTCTGGTGTACAAGGACTCTGGGCCAAGCTGTGACTCCCCAATCAGCCTGCTAGACCATTTCACAATTTGATACAGAGAGTTCCTGTTCTTTAAAGAGAGGTTTCCAAACCATGACACCAAAGAAAAGGATGAAATGGATTCAATAAAAGCACCATAAAATAAGGTCATCACGGTTTTGTCAATGTGAAAATAGAACAGTTTCCTCAAACAAAACAAACATTGGTGCCCCTTTTTGCACACAGCTACACAGTTTGCTTCAAAGTTCAGTTTTGAGTCGATAATTGTCCCAAGATATTTGTAAGACTCAACACAATCCACTGTGAAGAGGTAGCATTTGTTGTTTTTTACTTAACTACCGGATGTTTTTACCTCATCAGGTTTGTGGACGTCATGGATATCATTTTGTGGCACATTTTCTGTTTACTGTCTATGTCTTAACATGAAAGATCAAAGGTCAATGTTCTCTTACTGTAACAGTACATGTAACACGTCTCCACAAATAAATGTACTTTATGCACGCAGATATATGCTGTTTCTGTGTTGTACATTATTAAACATCTACCTGTTGAAATCAGAATCAAAGGAGTCCAGTACATTCAGTACAGTACATTCAGCTAGACAACACTGACATTCTTGTATAGAACAGTAAGTATTTGTATATAAGAGTTGACTGCCATGATGATTGCAGGTATTATTACTTTTTGCATACATGCAATAGAGTGTGAATCCTATGAAACAGTTGTGACAAAGTTGTGTGCACTTAGAATTTGAGATCGTTAAGTGTCACGAAATGAGCCAAATCTATTGAGGAAAATAGTAAATGTATCAATTAACTCGAAAATCATTTGACACACAGTAAACCTGACGCCAGGTTATCTTCAAACACTGGAGTCCTAGAGAACCTCTTAGCAAGATACCATGTTTTTACACGTGGGGGCCCACATTAATGTACACCCTGCACCCCCTCAGTGTGTGTGTGTGTGTGTGTGTGTGTGTGTGTGTGTGTGTGTGTGTGTGTGTGTGTGTATACTGACCCCGGCTTCCTTTGGAGCGGGTTCGTGTTCGTGTCTCTGCAGTGTCTTGGCTCATCTGAAAAAAGAGGGAGGCAAGATTCATTAATGATGACAGACAGACAGACAGACAGACAGACAGACAGACAGACAGACAGACAGACAGGCAGACAAACACACAGACAGGCAGGCACACAGACAGACACACACACAGACAGACAAACACACAGACAGACAGACAGACACACAGACACACAGACAGACAGGCAGACAAACACACAGGCAGACACACAGATAGACAGACACACAGACACACAGACAGACAGACACACACACACACACACACAGACACACACAGACACACACACACACACACACACACACACACACACACACACAGACAGAAAGACAGACACACAGACACAGACAGACAGACAGACACACAGACAGACAGACACACAGACAGACAGACAGACAGACAGACACGCAGACAGACACGCAGACAGTCACGCAGACAGACACACAGACAGACAGGCAGACAGACAGACACGCAGACAGACACGCAGACAGTCACGCAGACAGACACACAGACAGACAGGCAGACAGACAGACAGACAGACAGACACACAGACAGACAGACAGACAGACAGACACGCAGACAGACACGCAGACAGTCACGCAGACAGACACACAGACAGACAGGCAGACAGACAGACACACAGACAGGCAGACATACAGACAGACAGGCAGACAGACACACAGACAGGCAGACATACAGACAGACAGGCAGACAGACAAACACATAGGCAGACAGACAGACAGACAGACAGACAAACACACAGACAGACAGACAGACAGGCAGACACACACACACACAGACAGACAGACACACACACAGACAGACACACACACACAGAGACAGACAGACAGGCAGACACACAGACAGACACAGACATACAGGCAGACAGGCAGACAGGCAGACAGACATACAGGCAGACAGGCAGACAGGCAGACAGACAGACAAACACAGACAGACAGACACACAGACAGACAGGCAGACAGACAGACACACAGACAGACACACAGACAGGCAGACAGACACACAGACAGACAGGCAGACAGACACACAGACAGACAGGCAGACAGACATGCAGACAGACAGGCAGACAGACAGACAAACACACAGACAGACAGACAGACACACACACAGACAGACAAACACACAGACAGACAGGCAGACAGACAAACACATAGACAGACAGACAGACAGGCAGACACACACACACAAACACACAGACAGACAGACATACACACACACACACACAGACAGACAGACAGACAGACACACAGACAGACAGGCAGACACACAGACAGGCAGACAGACACACAGACAGGCAGACAGACACACAGACAGACAGACAGATACACAGACAGACAGGCAGACATACACACAGACAGACAGACAAACGGACAGATAGATAGATAGATAGATAGATAGATAGATAGATAGATAGATAGATAGATAGATAGATAGATAGATAGATAGATAGATAGATAGATAGATAGATAGATAGATAGATAGATAGATAGATAGAAATACTTTGTTGCTGGTTGATTGCTTTCCCCTGGTCCACCACTGGCTCAGTGTCTGACCTTTGAACTCATTTTCTGTTGGATGAAACACACACAGAAACCCTTTACTGTGAGCTGGTGATGAAAAGGAAATATTTATTTGATCAGATAAAATATTTGTGTCATATTGGTCAGTTTAGTCATTCTGGTCTGACGGATTGCAGCACACAGCTATATAGATGATGCTGACATACACTGTAGAAAGTGTTTAATTGAATACATTCAAGGGTGTAATTAAGAGTTCAGTACTATCAAAACTTGTATTTGTGGGGCTTTTATTTTGAAAGGGTGGGAGGAGGGGGGGGAAGTCCTCTAAAAATATCTAAGACCTGAAAGACTGTATGATGGAGAGAGACACAGAGAGGGAGACAGAGAGACATACAGAAAGATAGACAGAGAGGAGAGAGAGACAGAGTGAGTGAGTGAGACAGGCAGACAGGAGGTCTAATGATCTTTCCTTGAATATCATGTGTGGATGTGTGTAGAAAGACACATACAGACAGGAGGTCTAACAATGCCTTTGACTGAATATCTCCATGTCATATATGTGTGTGAGAGAGAGAGAGAGAGACTCTGATCTCTCTGGCAATCTTTCTCCTTTGGAGATTGTCCGATATATGTTTTATCTTTTACAGCTTACATAACTATTGTCCTGCTCTGCCATGTCTTTCCTCGTCTCTCCCTCTTGTGTCGCAGTGTGTGTAAATGTCACTCGAATCAGGAAACTTATCAGAATACTCATATTTGATTGGCTGAGCTGCATCACGTATATCTCTAAATAGTCCTCTAAAAGTCTCCAAGACCTGAATGACTGTATGAGAGAGAGACAGAGAGAGAGAGAGAGAGAGAGAGAGAGAGGGAGAGGAGTGTGTGTGCGTGTGTCTCAGTGTCTCTGTGTGTTTATCAACATCACTAATGAGCTCATATAAACACCTGTGTGCTTGGGTGCATGTTGGTGATTGGAGCACCTGTGTGTTAGAGCAGGGATTCCCAAAGTGGGGTGCGCGCACCCCTGGGGGTGCGCGAGCTGCCTCTAGGGGGTGCGCGAGAGGAAAAGTGTAATGGCGGTCTGATGGTGTAATAATATTAAATATTTAAAAAAAAATGTAATTTTAATTTAAAAACTGTCAGGTGGGACATCTGAAGCTATCAGTCGTAAAAGAGGAGAGGGACAGAGAGAGAGAGAGAGAGGAATCGGAGGCGAGGGGAACGGAGAGGTGCGTGGGGAGAGACCGGGAGAAGAAATCGAGCCAGAGTCAGAGGAAGATGAGACGGAGGAGACTGGGAAAAAAGAGGAAATATGATGAAAAGTATCTGTGTCTGGGCTTCACTTGGATTGGCAACGCAGATTCCCCAAAGCCACAGTGCGTGGTGTGCAGCGAGGTTCTGGCTAACAGTCTGAAGCTCTTATTTACGTCGCCACCTGAACACCAAGCATTCCAGTGCAAGTCAAAAGCCCCTTACATTGTTTATATCCAAATTGGAGGAGTTACAAAACAGCCAAAAACAACTGGAGTCTCATTCATGTGTTGGTCTATAAATGACGCACTACGGGCTTCATATCTGGTTACAGAACAGCTAGAAAGGGGCTACCGCACACAATCACTGAAGACGTGAGCTCGCCAGCTGCCAGAGAGATGGTGGAATGTATGATTGGAGAGAAAGAAGCAAAAAAGTTGGACATGATCCCGGTGTCCAACAACACTGTGTCGCGCCGCATCGATGCTTTGTCCGAAGACATCCTGGCTACATTAGTCGCTCATTAATTGTAAATTAAATGTGATAATCTGCCTCTGAGCCTGTGCGTGTGTGCTCGCATCCGTATTGCTCTTTAAAAGTGACGCCTTGTGGAACTGAAAGTTATTGAAACTTTGTTGCAGTGTTTCAGGGCGTTTTCACACCTTCAGTTCGTTTGCTTTGTTGCAGTTGCTCCTTTGTTCGGTTTGTGTTCACACTGCAACATTTAACAGCGGACTAAATCTTGTAAACAAATGCCACGCGCGAGCAAACTGTTCTCTCATTGGTCCGATTCTTATGCGGCTATGAAGGCTTAAAAGGCTCTGTTGCTTCTTTTTTTTTTTTTATTAAGGGGGGGGGGGGGGCGGTGCGCGAACCCGGTCGGGATGTAGAAGGGGGTGCGCGGCCTAAAAAGTTTGGGAACCGCTGTGTTAGAGGCTACTTAAGTGAGAGAGTGAACAGTGATTTTCAACAAAACTACCTGTCAAACATATGCCCTTCATACCAAAACCGTGAGACTAATCAATAAAATATGGATACCGTGAGAGAGATAAGACTCTGGCAAACGCAGAGATGTGTTTTTTATGTTTGTGGTCTTAAAAATGTGAGCTCAAGCGCAATATGCAAAACTGGTACCGTCTGCGTTCTTTGACAAATGAGTAGTCAGATTTAACATGGAGTCTAATGGAGCAGTTGGTTGGAGTTCATGTCGCTCTGTGGCTCTTTGAGCCAAATGTGTAAGTCCGTTGGATTCCACAGACATCTGTTTGCGACAGCACAACATTTCCAAGCTTTTTGGCCAAAATGGTGTATAAAGAGTAAAAATTGTGGGAGCTGGAGCAATTTGTTTGTAAAAATCACAGAACATTTTCCTGCTCTGCTCCACTCTGACATGCTCTCACTCTAGTTCTTAACGAGCCGTGCAATACACACCCATTATAAAAACTGAAACGGACCCAAAATTTTCCTGAAACTTAATCTATGACTTCATGAAAACTGTGCTAGCTATCAAAATGTCCATTTGGCTCAATAAAGTGCAGCGTTTTGTCTACGTTTTAAACTTTGAATCATGTTTCTACGTTAAAGTACGGCGAGTCAATATTAAGTGGTTTTTTTAGCTCTCTTCACGCCGAAACCCCATTCAAGTGAATGGGGCTCCGTTTTTTGGGATTTTCGGGAAAACCGCTCGGCGAATCTCTCCGAAAAATAGATAGCACACTATTCCCGATCAGGCCGCACGTTTTGATGTATTTTTTCACGCCGCTGTTGGCAACGCTGTGTGAGGAGAGGCGCGCCAAACTTTGGATAAACCTGATTATTATTATTATGATTAAGCCCGATGGATAATATACAGTGTGCATAAAGCCACACTGAATAAATTAATTAGTTAAAGAGAAAACTTCAAAATATATCATGTGTCACATAAGATTCCATTTGAAGATTCGTAATGCTGTTGGATATAGAACACGGAGGTATGTGATGGATGTCATTGTGACAGCAGACAGCGGTGCTCGCCTGCATGAGACTCAGCATGGCGTCACTTTCAATGTGGATTGACGGCTTCTATATTTCGCCTGACAGAACATTTCACACACAAACCCAAGTGCGAATATCAAGTCTTGTGTAGGCTTATTGTGCGGTGATAGATATGAAGGCCGGGCTGAGAACCACGAGGCCTCGCTCTTCTCTTATTATAAAACACAATACATACAAAGGCCACCGGCGTTCCGCGGTTTAGACTTTTAATAAATTGACTGCATCGAGACCGGGCCGCCATTGTAGGGGCCGGGAATCATCACCGACGATAGTAATCTGTTATAAAGCCCGACCGTCCGCGCATTCGGAGGGCAGAAATTATTCTCCGCTAAAGGAAAACCGGCAGAAAGCAGTCTGACATCCGCGGTGGGCCAGCCTTCATACAGCTTCATCACGTCCTCCCTGCTCGGTGCGGGTAAGGCCCAAAGCCCCAGAAAATACCAACAAATAAGTGCGCTACACGCTCTTTGTCATAGAGACATAAAGCCTTACCTTACGCTCCCCTCCCCCTCCGCTTCGACATCTCCGGACTGGCAGATAGACCTTATACAGGGACTGCAACCACAGCTCACCGGCAAAACACTGCGGAAGGGACTGGATCAGTATAGCGGCAGCCTCAGACTGAGCCCAGCAGCCCCGAGCTTTTCAGCACCCCGGACAGAGCCAGCCGAATCTTCAGCACCATGGACAGAAACCCCCGCTACACTGCCTCCTGCAGGAACACAGGAGAGCTACAGCCGGCCGCCGCTCACACAGGGGCCGCCCTGCCTGGCCCGGTCTGTGCTGATGGAGGTGTCAATATTTCAGGAGCCGCTGAGCATCTGGAGGAGGGACTATGGAAGAAGGGGGGGGGGGGGGGGGGGGGCACACACCTAGAATCAATATACATCCAGAAACTTTAAACCAGCTCAGAGGTATAGTTACACAGCAAAATGCCAATAGGCTGCTACCGCAGTAGACTGTACTATATACCAAAGGTAAGCTAGATGAACCAACTAGTACCATGTCACAGATCAGCCAATAAGAGCAAGAGACAGCTGTTCACAATAAATAAAAAACAAGTCTACAAAAAGATAGAGAAGGAAGGAACAGTTTCTGTTATACCACTCATTTTTCAAATGAATCGGTACCTTTATCAACAAATACATGAATTTAATTGTTTTTGCTGTTGTATTATTGTGTATGTTCATATGATAGTAACTGTTTTAAAACATTTAAAATTACAAGCATTGTTGAAATGATTTCGTTACAGCTGATTTCAAAAAGTGGTGTAAACAATATCAGCTAGGCTGACAAAACAAATAAATACATAAATGAGTGTGCATTAGCTTGTCCCATATCTCACCTGTCTAACACTGGAACATTTGTAACATTGATGCAACAGCTGTCCAGTTTTTATAGTATTGTCACATGATGACATGATACACTTTATTTTGTCTCACTGTGTATATGGAGCACCTTTGTTGAACTTGAATCCAGCTCTGTCTCCATATGTGCCAGCGTGAAAGCAGGTGAAAACTTTTGCTCAGATCAGCTCTTGAAACCACACAACAGATGGTAGAGCTGATAATACCCCCCTGAAATACACACACACACACACACACACACACACACACACACACACACACACACACACACACACACACACACACACACACACATACACACACACACACACACACACTGGGCCATGAATCCAATTAATCAGCACCAATAAATAAAGTTCTGCATACACACAAACTGCTATGTGAGAGCAGGTATCAGTATACATAAGTAGTCTATGTTCAGTCATTATTGAGTTGATTCCTGGGGGAAATACTGTGTAGCCTCTGTGTTTGGCCGATCTTCAGAAGCTAGTCAGGGAACGTTGGTAGCACAGTGCTCACTTCTGACGCCAGTGCCTTAGTCCGGGGCAGTACTCTTCATAACTATAGGCACAGTATAGTATGCATCTCCTCTGAGCCTGGAGGAAACCCAGTCCATGAGGATAACTTTGAAACTCCAATTAAAAAGGGTCAGGATTTAAGCCCAGGGCCCATGAGTTGAGAACACTACTACCCCACCATGCCTGAGTATTAGCAGTAATGGGTAGTAATGGCACTAGCAACAGCCAATATGAGTAATAGTTGTAACAATAGTTAAAGCAGCATCACCAGCAGTACAATACGATCACATCTCTTTATTTAATTGTTGGAATGCTATTGTTATCCTGTTTCTTTATTCCACTATTTCTTCCGTCCCCCGTTTCGTCGCAACGCTTCTTCTTCTTCATTTTTTAAGCTACAGAAACCGTTCAACTATCAAAATGTTCAGCTCCTTCAGCTCATGTCTGCTATGACTTTTTCTATTTCGAACCTTTCAACTTTTTGAATTATTAAGCTTTTAGCAACTTTATTTTGAATGGGATCTCTATGGAGAATATTTACAAATCCTCTTAAACTTCTTCAACTTTCAAATCCTTCAACTTCCTCATACTTTCAGCTACAGACACCATTTCAACTTTCAAAAAACATGATTCAGCTTTTTGATATCTTTTAAACTTTTTGAACTGCAGCAATTTAACTTTTATGATTTTTCAGCCCTTTTCTGACTTTATAATGGGTGTGTATTGCGCAGCTTATGCTGCGTTCACACCGGTCGCGTTGATTTTTTGACGCGCGTCGAGATTACATACAAAGTCTATGCACAGACGCGATGAGACTGGCGCGCCGCGATTTTGCGATGGCGCGGCGCGTTGGACGCGTTATTGCAGTGCGGTGGACGCGGGGGACGCGTTGGACGCCACAAAATCGCCAACGCGCGAGTTGAAATTTTTCAACTTCAGCGACATAATCGCGTGATGCTGTGGCGCGATAGCCTATCAGCGTTGAGTTGCTCCCCCTGTCATCACTGGCTTCCTGCCGTTGTTGAATCAGGAAATAAATCCTGTAGCCGTCTGTGTTCACCCAGAGCTCTACGATACCTCATATCAACAGAGACCGGACCAAACTATGTGTATGCATGTGTGTGTGTAAACCATACGGTACAAACAATGAATAGACACTGCCGTATTTACGTCTATGTGACGTTATTGAGTGCTGGTGGAGCTGCTACGATGTTAGCATAGCCTAGCACCGATCCATCAGAGCTCCATTGAGAAGACAAGTAGCCTACAAATCGGTATCATTACGTAGTTATTTCGGAGTCCCTTTTTGTCGGAGAAGACAAGTACAAATCGGCATCATTACGGAGTTATTTCTGAGTCCCTTTTTGTCGGTTTATTGCCGTTGAATCACAGCCGAATCAGTTTATTTAGGGTTCCTACAGCTGTAGTAAACAGCGACCGGTGGCTTGCTAGACAGTGAATACAGCTCGATACAATCCACGGAGCTCCTCTGAACAATATTATGAACCAGACATGACGGCGTTTGGCATTCCGATGTTTGAGGGACTTCCACAACACGTACAAAGCAGCAATTGTCCTTATTCCTTTCATGGTTGACAGCGGAAATAAATGGCGGCCAGGTGAACGGCTTCCAGTCGATAAACCACGCACCCTCTCCGGCGCTACGAGATTTTGCGGCGTCTGGTGTGAACACGACCGGCGGCGCGTTGGACGCGATTGTGCAGTGCGTTGGACGCTTTTTTGCAGTGCGTCAAAAAATCAACGCGACCGGTGTGAACACGGCATTAGAGTGCGTGATGTCACCGCTAGAGTGAAGAGCAGCTTGAGATTCTTGTGAAAAAAACATTTGTATTTTGCCACTGTGTCCACAATCTTCACTCTTCATGCATAATTTCTGGATGTAGAAGTAGCTAATATTGTCCTTGTCGTAGAAAAATTACTGTGGAATCCCACAGATTTCCACATTTGACACGGAAGCCGTTAATTGAGAGGAAAACCAACTTTCTGCTCCATAGAGACCAATGTTAAATTTTGCTTCAAAAACATCTTCCACAGAACACGGTACCCCATTTCTAGATCGCCAGTTAAGCCACAGTTTTTACACTACAGACACAATTTTTACAGAATCTGTTCTTCAACTCATTCTTCCCCTCAATTATTAATATCGGAGCAATAGGAGCTACGGTTATGGGAGTTTTGATGATTTGTTTGAGAGGTGTTTCCCTGTTTTATCTCCATGAAATGGCTTCAGGCACACAGGTGTTTGCGATTGAGCCAATTAGTGATGTTGATAAACACACAGACTCTCAGACACACGCGCACATACACTCCTCTCCCTCTCTCTCTCTGTGTCTCTCATACAGTCATTCAGGTCTTAGGGATCTTTAGAGGTCTTTCCCCCCTCCTCCACCCCCCCCCCCCACACACACACATGCCATTTTAAAATAAAAGCCCCACAGAATGAATCCTAACTGAAATGCTTGTGATGAGCCTGTCATTTAATAACCGGTTTGTGTTTATCTAACATTATGATTCTGTCTCCTCTCCCCTTCTCCCCCACACCCCATTTCAAAATAAAAGCCCCAGAGAGTGAATTCTAACTGAACTGCTTGTGATGAAGCCTGTCATTTAATAACCTCTGTTTATGTGTCAAACATGATGATTATGTCTCCTCTCCCCCTCCCTCCCCCACCCAGTCCCACCCTTTCAAAATAAAAGCCTCATGGATTAACTGTATTTAAACATTTCGCTCAAAATTAGGCTTTTTTGTTGAAATAATGAATGCTCTTACTAATACTGCGACAACTACTACTGCTGCTAATATTTCTAGTATTACCACTACTACTACAACTTTTGCTGTTGCTACTATTACTACTACTGCTACTGCTATTACTGCTACCATGAATATTATTACTACCACTACTGCTATTACTACCACTACCACCACTATTATTACTGATACCACAACTGCTAATACTGCTATTCCTGCTACTACCAGTACTAATAACCAGTACTAATACTACTACAGCTATTAGTACGACTGCTGATACTACTACTTCTACTACTTCTTCTAATTACAAATACTTCGACGACAACTTCTACTACTACTGCTACTACAAATATCACTACTGCTACAACTAGTACTTATTCAAATGCTACTCATACTTATACTGCGAATAATACTTCTACTACTACAACAAATATCACTACTGCTGGAATTCTTTTAAGCTACAGAAACCGTTCGAATATCAAAATGTTCAGCTCTTTCAGGAGAGGGGTGACAACTTCATATTTGTAATCTTTCAACTTTTTGAATTATTCAGCTTTTTGCAATTTTTTAAAAATTGGATATCTATTTTCAGCAATGTTTTTGAGATTAATTTCAGCTTTCAGCATTCCAACGCATTTTCAGCAGGAAATGCATTTTCTAGTTATGACATTACATTCCATCTCATATCATCCCAGAATGTCTCATTAACATGACATGCCATCACAGTAAAATTATACCATATAGGCTACTTCACTGTGTACACTGAGCTGCTCAAATACAGCCTATAAATACTCAGCGGCAGTGGTGTATAGTAACGAAGTAGAAATACTTCGTTACTATAGTTAAGTCGTTTTTTTGGATATCTGTACTTTACTTTACTATTTATATTTCTGTTGACTTTTACTTTTACTTCACTATATTTTGCAAGAAAACTGATACTTTGACTCCGATACATTTCCCCTGAAACCTTCGGTACTCGCTACAAAATCAAATCTATCTTCAGAAACAAAATAGATCATGAGAGCAGCGTCGGGGACTGCGGTGGAACACAGACTGCAAGCAAGCAGGTTTGGCGAATCAGTGGTCCTAGCAGCAAGTTAAATCATTGGTTAAAGGGAAATTGCAAACAAGTGCTCTCAAAGCCGCGGTGTTGTGATGCCCAGGATGCTACATGCTATAAGCTAGCGAGCGACTACATGAGTAGAATTCCACACAGGACGGGTGGGATGAGGAGAGGTGGATGTGTCAAACTAACAGTGGTGTATAAAGTACTCAAAAGCCATACTTGAGTAAAAGTAAAGATACCTTACTGGAAAACTACTCAAGTAAAAGTAAAAAGTCACCTCTTAGAATACTACTTGAGTAAAAGTCTTAAAGTATCTGATATTTATTGTACTTAAGTACAAAAGTACTTAAGTATCATCACAACCTGAACATTAAATGAACATCATAACCTGTTCATTGGAAGTAAAAGTACAAGTAAATGCTGTTCATAAAAAAGTAAAGGGTCAGAATTATGAGAATGATGAAGTTTATTCTTTTAAGCACTGTGGCACCATGACCAAGGACATGGAGCTGTGTTGAACATAATTGGGTTGGCTGTGATCCACCCAGGAGCAACAATGTTCAACATAATACATTGTACATAAGTATACTTTTGCATCTACTATGAACTTATCATCATAATTCTCCGAAAAGCAATATGACACTATGAAGGAGTTGTAACAGTGCGTTTATAAGTCTGCTCATTAGACTAGAGGATGTAGAGGACCAATGCATAATATTATGTTCAGCAAAACATATCCACTTGATGCATCAGGTCAGTGTTTAGAGAAAGGACACCTGCCTTGTAAACTCCTATGGGCCTGATTTGAACACAAAGGTTTTGCTCAAGCTGAATCTGCAATTGGGCGACTGCTACCATCATAACTCCATCTGATCATCCACAACATGACTCAAATATCAAAACATGATCAATACTAAAGCAGCACCGAAAGTAACCCAGTCATTACTTGAAACTGAAAAATGTCCTGTTCATCTTCAAAAGAAGTTGGTTTTCAAAATTGCGAGAATTCAGTCTCGCTCTTCTTGGGTGAAGACTCGTCCCGCGATGCTAAATAGTCTTTCACAGACCGCTGAGGCAGGTAGAGGTGTGTTCAGCGTCACAGACAGCTTGCACACTGCTGCGAAGAATTCCCCGAATGCTGCGCTCTCGCGGCTCCTGTCAATCCGTGTATATAGCTACAGCTAACGTTAGCCAACTAGTGCTGCACAACTGTCAACACTTCCTCAGCTCACTAACTCGCTAGCGATCCACTGGTGTTGGTCTTCGTCACCACCGTAGTTTGTTGCGGGAGTAGCAGGTGCTTCCATTTCTGCTTCCATCATGAAATCAGTCATCGTAGAGTGGAATGCTACTCATAGTCGCCCGCTAGCTTATAGCATGTAGCATCCTGGGCATCACTGGGAATCAAAACACCGCGGCTTTGAGAGCACTTGTTTTCAATTGTGCATTAATGTGATTAACCAATGATTTAACTTGCTGCTAGGACCACTGGTTCACCAAACCTGCTTGCTTGCAGTCTGTGTTCCACCACAGTCCCCGACGCTGCTCTCATGATTCATTTTGTTTCTAAAGATAGATTTGATTTTGTAGCGAGTAACGAAGGTTTCAGGGGAAATGTATCGGAGTAAAAGTATCAGTTTTCTTTGCAAAATGTAGTAAAGTAAAAGTAAACAGAAATATAAGTAGTAAAGTAAAGTACAGATACCCAAAAAAACTACTTAAGTACAGTAACGAAGTATTTCTACTTCGTTACTATACACCACTGCAAACTAACACTGGTGTTTCCTCCAGGAGGCCGCAGTTTGTGCGTGTGTGAAACGAGAAGCCAATGTTGATTTATTTGTGACGTGACTTCCGTACTTAAGCAACGCCGCTTCCGTAGATATTTTAACGCAAACCACAAGCTTTTCCTAAACATAACTAAGTAGTTTCATCGCCTAAACCTTAGTTGTTTCCTGTGAAGATGGAAGTTTATTTTGAAAAGACAGTATGCATGTAACAAGCCAAAACAGACTCATGTTGCAGGACTTTTGCAGGAAAAACGCACGAAAAATGAGGAGTAACTTTTCATAAGATATCAATAAAACGGGGATGAATTTATATCATTGTATAAAGAGAGTGACATGAGAAGATCAATCTCATGTCTGTAAGTTAAATCAGCTATAATCACTATTTTAAAGTGATTAGTGACTCGTGTAAAACATTTAAAAAATGAATAACTTCAATAGAATCATTCTAATACACTGTAGCTTCTTGACATTCTAATAGAATGTCAAGAAGCTACATTGTATTAGAATGTAACTTCTTTACATTCTAATAGAATGTAACTTCTTTACATTATATTAGAATGTAAAGAAGTTACATTGCATTAGAATGTAACTTCTTTACATTCTAATACAATGTAACTTCTTTACATTATATTAGAATGTAAAGAAGTTACATTGCATTAGAATGTAACTTCTTTACATTCTAATACAATGTAACTTCTTTACATTATATTAGAATGTAAAGAAGTTACATTCTAATAGAATGTAAAGAAGTTACATTCTAATATAATGTAACTTCTTTACATTCTAATACAATGTAAAGAAGTTACATTCTAATGCAATGTAACTTCTTTACATTCTAATAGAATTCTCTTTTGAAGATGAACAGGACATGTTTCAGTTTCAAGTAATGACTGGGTTGTTCCTTTCGGTGCTGCTTTAGTATTGATCATGTTTTGATATTTGAGTCATGTTGTGGATGATCAGATGGAGTTATGATGGTAGCAGTCGCCCAATTGCAGATTCAGCTTGAGCAAAACCTTTGTCTGTTGTGTTCAAATCAGGCCCATAGGAGTTTACAAGGCAGGCGTCCTTTCTCTAAACACTGACCTGATGCATCAAGTTGATATGTTTTGCTTAACATAATATTGTGCAAATTCTGACCCTTTGCTTTTTTATTAACAGCATTTACTTGTACTTTTACTTTCAATACTTAAGTACATTTAATGTCAGAAAATTACTTTTGATACTTAAGGCCAATACATATCAGATACTTTAAGACTTTTACTCAAGTAGTATTCTAAGAGGTGACTTTTTACTTTTACTGGAGTCATTTTCCAGTAAGGTATCTTTACTATTACTCAAGTATGGCTTTTGGGTACTTTATACACCACTGCTCAGCGGTACAAAACATGCAGTGAGAGCATGATATTTCACCAAAAGGTCTCATTGGACAGACAGTAAGGAATTCAGTCAGCTCCTCGTGAGGCTAAACACTTCCGTCCAGCAGGTGGCGGTAATGTGCCAATACGCTTATTTTCAACCAACCACACACCCACCAGTAAAGAAGAAGAAGACGAAGAATACGAAGAAGAAGAAGAGGACGACGACGAGGAAAGGAAGTTATGTGAATGTGAATTCGCAGCATCCATGTCGCCTTTACCCTCCTCTGCAGCTGTCTGACTAACTGTAGTAATACACGAGTGTAGCTGGAACGTTAGCCAACTGCACTTCTGTCCGGCCCTGTCACATTTCACTGAAATGCGCTGATTTGTTTTCCAGAACTATCGCGATCTAAAGTCACCATAACCACCAATCAGTCAACAAGTTCACGGTAACGTTAGCACGCGACATTCCTGAAAGCATCTAGCTAACGTTACGTGGTTAACGCGGTGTACGTTCTGTGTTTGCGTTTACAAAGTTAGACAAGTTATATCCAACGTTAGCTTACTAAGCTAACGCTAGTTAGTGAAGCATGTGTCGCACGTTCTAGCACGATAGCAGGCCACAGGTAGCTCAGTTCGAGTCTGTAGAGGTGGGCCATGTGGAGAAGACGCGCCTAACGTTCTAATGCTCCGCATGTGTTGACACTGATGGTAGTCCGTGCTACTGACCAGAGGCGCTATCTAAGTAGTCTAAACCCTTTGGATGCAATTCAATTTATCTCAGCGTCATTCAGTGATACTTTTATTTTATGGTTTGATGAAAGTTCTAATCCGTAGTTTGTGTTGAGCTGCAGGATGGACATGTCCAGTAGACTGTTGGTGGTGCAGCAGCTGGCTGAGAGCTGTGGGGTCAGTACAGTCCAGCAGGGCTTACAGCAGGTCTGGAGGCTGCTGCTGCTCTGCCTCATCTGCAGACTCTGCTTCAGACTGGGTGAGCTACACTGCAAATCAGCAAGTAGGAGCATTCATAGGAAGACTCGTCTTATCTATTTTTTCATATGGACATAGCTGGATGCAAGTTTAGATATAGTCTGTACTGACATAATGAGATAATGTTCCTTGATCAACACATCTCCCATCCTGGATTTGACTCGGTCCAGACCACTACATTCTGTCTGCTATCAGGAAATCCAAGATTGTATTGTGATATTTAGCTTTTCATAATAGTCAGTAGATTTACCATGTCATACATGTTTATTATACCTGGACATGGCTAGAATGGACATCAATTTAACCCATTTCCATGTATTTCAGTCAGATGTAAGCCTTATTAGGGAAACAATAGACCGTTGGACTTGAGTGTAATTCCTATTGTCTTCCTGCGTGACCTGTGTTCCTTAGGAGGTGTGTCCACTGTGAAGCATGTAGTGTCGGCGTTGTCTGGGGTCTACGGCCTTTTCCTGTTCTTTGAGCTGCACATGCTGTGGGTGCTGTGGCTCTGTGCGCTCTGTTACCTTGTTCTGCTCCTCAGCCGACACTCCAGCAGCAGAGGCCTCTTCCTCTCGGTTGTCATCCTCATCTACCTCCTTGTTGGGTGAGAAAACACAGTGCAAAGAACACCTAGTTTCCTGGAGACCGATATGAATGATTGGAGCTTTTACATAGAAACAGAGAAAATCAGTTGTCCTGGATGTGTCCATTGAGGCAGTATGCCACTTGCATCTCCAGCTAGTGGTCCACACACTGCAGCAGTGATGTAGTGCTGCAAACTGCAACAACACTCTCATAAACTGTTTACAGTTTGATTGATTGTTCACATTGTTAAACCCACTTCAGAACAACATCGTTGCATCTGTTTTGATGTTTAGCACAAACCATTTTGGTTCAATGAACATCGATGTGTTTGTTTGTGTGAGTGAGGCTGTGTGTCTGCTACCATTAGTTCTTTGTGCTGGAATCATACAATGACATTGCTTGTTGAATTATTGCACAGTCAACAACGTCTACACTTCCTGTTGTAGTTTAACCATTTCCTCAGTGACATTGTTTGTGTTGTTCTCCAAACCTATACATTTGTGTAGTAGAATATAGAAGCCTTGTAAACTTAGTGTTCTTCCTTTTTCATTTCAGAGAGTTGCATTTGATTGACATGGTGACCTGGCATAAAATCAGAGGTAAACGTTCCATCATTTGGTATTTTTTTCCTCTTAATTTCTACAATACTGCAGTGTTTCCATAGCTACTACGTTGTGTCTGGGTAGATTGGGCGTGAGTAGATTACATACAAAGTCTACGCACAGACGCGATGAGACTGGAGTGACGCGAATTTGCGATGGCGAGGTGTGAATTTGGGCAAAACGCCCCAAACGCATGAATTGAAATTTTTCGACTTCAGCGAAAAAATGGCGTGACGCTGTGGCGCGATAGCCTATCAGCGTTGAGTTGCTCCCCCTGTCATCACTGACTTCCTGCCGCTGTTGAATCAGGAAATAAATACTGTAGCCGTCTGTGTTCACCCGAGCTCTACATACCTCATATCAATAGAGACCGGACCAAACTATGTGTATAAATGTGTAAACCTTGCGGAGAGAACTAACTAATCATGAATTCAGACTTTTTACAAATCGGCATCATTACGTAGTTATTTCGGAGTCCCTTTTTGTTGGTTTATTGCCGTTAAATCACAGCCAAATCAGTTTATTTAGTGTTCATACAGCTGTAGTAAACAGCGACGTGTGGCTTGCTAGACACAGTGAATACAGCTCGATACAATCCACGGAGCTCCTCTGAACAATATTATGAACCGGACATGACGGCGTTTAGTTTCTCGTGATATCTGTGACTTCCACAACACGTACTAAGCAGAAATAGAGGTGATTTCTTCCACGGTTGAAGGCTTCCAGGGCGATAAGCCACGCCCCCTCTCCGGCACGTCCAGCGTGATTCATGCGAATGAACACAAATAGTCCCCGGTGAGACCGGCGGCGTGAACAATTCGCGCCGCGTTTGGTGTGAACATGGCATAAGGCTGCTGCAGATGTAAAAACACAAAAGCACTTAATTTACCACAGCTGCTGCTCACTTAAAGACAAAGTCATCCTCCTTTCTTTGATCACAGAGTTAAATGACGCGGTTGTACAGAACATCGGTTCAGTTCAGTTCCAGTCAGAGGTTCTCTTGCGAACGTGTTCATTGAGTTGTAGATTCACCCGGGTCTCAGCAAAAGTTTCATTCTTAGCCATAAAATGTGCAACGCTTCTCCGCCGCTGTCAGCCAGAAATACCGTTGGTACAAATCCTGTTCCATGCTAGCTGTGGGGTTGAGCGACCCTTTAATACGATGTCTAGTTGTTCTGGTCTTGAGAAATCCGTTTCTCCTCCTTCAGCCATTGAGTGTTAAAAAACAAAGCTAGGTAAAACAAAAAAAAGAATCTACACCAAGCAAAACGCTGGCTGGCTGGAAGCAGAGCAACAGAGGAAGACAGGAGCTGTGCAATGAGAAAATAAGCAAATGTGAAAAATAATTAGAATACATGTAGTGAATTTGTGAAAAATTATAAAACAGCTATAACTTTATGTTATATTCTATTTAGGCCAGCAGGGAAGGCTTAGCTGGCCCTGACGGCCCACCACTGGTGTTCAGTCACCATCTATCGCCGAGTGACGTAACACAATGGGATCAAAACTCTAATATTTACTAAGTCAAGAAAACTACTAGCCTTGTTAGAAATGTTTCTATCTTAACTGCATTCAGTAAACATGTTGCTACAACAGCAATATTCAGAAAGAAACATCAGTATGAAAGTTTGTTGGGGTCATGTGCTGTTTCAACTCAATAAAACAAGGTCTACTTTTTTAACACGTCCAACCATGATCCTGTTAGATGCCTAGTGTGTTTCTGAAGTGTGTGTGTGTGTGTGTGTCAGGCTCTCAGATGGTGGTGGCCATGAAGGCCATCTCTCTGGCCTTTGACCTGGACAGAGGAACAGTGGGCAGCTTGCCCTCCCCAGCTGAGTTCCTGGGTTATGTTCTTTTTGTTGGCACCGTTGTCTTCGGCCCTTGGATCAGCTTCTCCACGTATCAGAACGCCATTGAGGGCACAAAACTGGTGAGTAGTTGATGTTTCCAGCTTCAGTGTGCATTCTATTATTCATGCATGTATAGTACTGTGGTGCTGATGAGATGGTTTGTTCCTCAGAGCTGGTTGTGGCTGCGTAGCTCCTCCCTCAGCCTGCTGAAGAGTCAGATCTGTCTGCTGGTCTCCACCTGCGTCGCCCCATACCTGTTCCCTTTGTTAATCCCCATCTATGGAAGCACAGTCACACAGAAGTAAGGCAAATCATCATTGAAGTCATTGTTGAAATGGTTTTCCTCCTTCAACTAAGGTAGTTTTCCAATACAACAGCTGTTCCAATACTCTGGTTTATCAACATACTCTTTGTCTTTCTTTCCCTGCTTCCAAGATACATTTGAGAAAGGTAAGTCTTGTTCGCAGGGTTAGAACTTACTCTTTTCCCCACAGGCTCCCATAAGTCTACTGCAGTCAGTTCAAAAAAACTACCGGTAGTTACTTATTTGTCATACTGCTAGATAGCACACGGCCAACTGTCCAGAGTTCAGTTTAGAAGTACTGTGCTTGATTATAGCATCAGAGTGATGTTACAGTCATCAACTATCTGGTTCATTGACAAATCATGAACTTACGCTCCACTTACTAGCTTTTACTTTGGCTTTCGCCTGCATCTTACAGTCTTCATCAGTGGATGGAGATGTTGTCAACTTGTGGCCTACATTTGGAAATGAAAGGTGCTATATGCGAAATTCACAGCATTTCTATTGTCTCCGTACGCCTCACAACATGGCGACGGCTGAGCTGGCAGTTGGAAGCTAACAGCGTTAACATTGCTAAAAGCACTTGCGATAACAGGGTTGATAGAGCCAACAGTGTTTACAGGAGGTGGGTGCTACACTTCTGTGACCGACTGCCTGATCAGCTGTAGCTGCTGTCTGAGAGCGGTGAAGAGCAGCGGCCGTGAGCTAACCAGTGGTCCACGCTAGCTCCATTACTGCCCTGTATCTTCACTAGTGGTGCAATGTATCATAAAACACAAAAAAAAGGAGCAAATATAAGTTCCAGAGATCACTGATCATGTGTTTCTTTGCTGCTGATACTAACTGATCATTGATTGTCCATATTAACAGGTACAGATCCCTTTGTTGTTTGATTATAGCAGCTGGTCTACGAGGATCCAGACTGTTTCTTTCCTCATGCCACCGTCCCAAAAATACTTTCAACCACTGTGAAGTCTGTAAACCTTCAACTGTTCTAAATGTTATCCTTTTACTTTGTTAAAGTTATGTATAGTGTTTTTTTAGAAAGGCACACAATTCAAATGGTTAGGAAATAAAAGATGGTATTTTCTTTGATTAAAAACAAATCTTGTCGTTATTAGTTTTAATGATTATCGGAGCCAGTGCAAAGAGGTTATACTTCCCTCTAATATCTATTCATGTTGCTGTGAAAACATCTTCAAACAACTGGATTTATTCAAGTTTCTCACCAGCACTACATTCTACCAGATTACGCGCCAACACATCATGATAACGGTATGATTTACCTTCGCTCAACACTGATTTTCACCCAACGGAGCCCGAACGCATCACAATGCAACTGAATGGAACCTTGGTCCGTTGTCCATTAGCCACTTTACCAGCTCTCCTGCGGTCATTTTCAACACGGATTGTCTGTTTACAATGTAACATTATCAGAGATCGGCCAAGAGAAAGCATCAATGATGTCCTGATCGCATATTTTACTGAACATTGGCAATTAACGATGTCTGTAAAACTTTATTTCCCACTGTGATGGTGAAGGTAATCTGTCATCAATCCAGATCACAGATCGACAATGATCTGTTACACCGCTAATCTTTACATTGAACATAGTTGTTTGCTGCTATATTAATGCTCTGAATATTATATAGACAACCTTTCAAAGGACCATACTAGTGGTTTTGTACAATCATCCTATCCTTACAACTTAAAACTTCAATCGTTGCATCCATACAGGTTCATACATGTTATTTGCCCTCTGCATCTGAGCAGTGGGCTGCTGTAAAGCACCCGGGGAGCAATTTGGGGTTCTGTGTCTTGTTCAAGGATACTTCAACACACAGACAGGAGGAGACGGGGATCAGACCAAAAACCTTGTGATTAAAAGTCGACCCGCTCTAGCCCCTGAGCCACATCACTGAAAACCATTTCCCAATTCGTACAAATGGTGTGGTCCTTTTTAAATGCCGTTTCCTGCCCTCCAGAGGCCCTTTGGGTTCAGTCCACCATTAGCTAATGCATCATTACACAACACATGTCTTAATGCGTCACACGTTCACAGCTGAAGTGGTGTTACAATCACAGAGTGAGCTGCTATCCCTGCTGGTGGTGCGTTCAGGTGCAGGTCTGACTGCCACACAGCATTGCATTCACAAGCTTTGATGTTTGGAGACTCAGCAGGGAATCTAAATAATTATGAGACATGAGTAGCATAAACACTTGTCATAAATTTGACAGTGAGTTTACTTGAATGGTTTTGATGACTTCAGAGTGAAAGAGAGTTTTAGCCACATTACACACATCGTACTGCTGCATGTGATCCATCATTGGATGAACAGGACGATTACATTTCCTGCAGACTGTTGCAGCGTAATAGTTTGAGCCAGACTACCAAGGAGGAGATGAGGTGAGCAGAGGGAAGCCGAGTAAGAAGAATCTTTAGAATATGTTCTTGTCCTATTTAATGGGACTAGATGGTCCTCATCTTGTGGTGCTCAAAGCTCCAAAAAGACATTTGGAAATTTCAACAGCAATGCTCCTTGACCTGGTTACTCCAGATAATCCACAGACCTTGTTGTGAGAAGTTTCATGTAGGAACCAAGCACCAACATAATGTAGAGTGATAACTGGCTCTACAGATAACAGGACAATATGTATTGATTGTGGGGTGAGCTTTCCCTTTAACATGCAGAGCCACTGGTATAGTCCTTTCTGTCGTATGATAGCAAATGATTCTATGTTGTTGTCCTGTGACTGAAGTTCCTGCTTTTCTACGGAAAGTGGGAATAATCCGATTACTTAAGTGCCCTGAAGTAATCTGTGCCAGAGGAGCTCTTGACTTGTCCTCTCAGAAGAAGTTCAGCTGACCAAAGTGTTTGAGTTGGGAATCCAACCAAAGATAACGTGTGTTTGCCTTGTGCTGACCAGGTGGCTTCATGCTTATGAGAATGCAGTGTCCTTCCACTTCAGTAACTACTTTGTGGGTCACCTCAGTGAAGGCACCAGCATGCTGGCTGGTGCAGGCTTCACTGAAGAAAAGGACAACATCAGATGGTAAGTTGAGCTGGGTCTGGGCTGAGGGGTGTACTACAGAGTGAGATCAGTGGTTTAGCCAGGTGGGTTGAGCCCAAATCTTTCAATGTCACAAAGGTGGCTCTCTTTGAAGCTGGCTAAATCACCATGAACACCTCACCTGCTCTGGAGGAGGTTGTTCAGGTTTAGATTGAAATTGTGTCTAAAGCATCTTTCGCTCATCAACTTCTTTGGAAATGACCTCACCATACTTGTAAAATCCTGTGACCTCAGTTTCAGACCTGTAAGAGGATCTCGTCAGAGGTCAGTCACCGTATAGACGATGCCCTTTATGAGTGATATGCACAACGAAGCCATGCGAACTATGCACCAGGAGACCTTTACATGATGTTTTAACACTGTAGGCTGCGCTGTTCGCAAAGTTGTCGTCGCTCTCACTGAACTCTAGAATATGTCTGTAGTGTTCTCGGGGCATTTTCTCACGCTGGCTCTAAAAGATGCTTTTTATAAAATCCCAGGCAGCATACATTCATAGTTTATTATGTTATTAGTCAGCATGATGTTTACTTGCAGATGAAATGCGGTATATTTCCCTCATAAGATTCCCTGGGGCCGTAGTTTGCACCCACATACAGCATCAGTTGTGTATTCTGGTGGAGGTGCCCCCCCTCAGTCTTCCTCCTCCCTGTTTGCTTCAGGTAATATTAACACTTAAAATATTCAGCATATCATCAATACACTAAAAGAACAATGAGGGCACAGCAACTTCATGCCACTTTGTATTATGTTTCCATGCTTGATCCTAATTTTAAACTGCTGGTATTGAGGCTAATAGAACGCTAATTCGAAAATTGCTCCTCTTGACTGAAGTAGGCTGCACAGAAAGGTTTATTCAGTGCAGTAGAAGAGTCAAATGACGCCAAACGACCCCTTTTATGGGAACGTGCAGGGCCTGCTGAAGAGAACCTGGTTAACAGAGACTGTCATCATATTATAAAAGCACCGTCGTGGTACCAGTTATCTCCGACTGGAGCTTTAGGTTTTGTCGAGCCAACTAATGCACAGAAAGCCTGGCTCTGTCCAACTCGCTTCGTAGTACGCTCCTCTCTAGCAGGCTGCTACTGCTCAACACCAGAAAAAATTAAGTCATCACATTTCACCAAGAGCAGACCTGATAGAGGGCTGAATGAGTGAACACCCTATCCCCCAATACTCTGTATCTGTGTGTTGTAATGCAGGGATATGCGTGTGGTGAAGCCTCTCAGTGTGGAAATGCCTCGCTCCATGGTGCTGGTGGTGACGTCCTGGAACATCCCCATGTCCAGATGGCTGAAAACCTGTAAGTCCTCAACTCCACTGGAAACACTCCAGAATGATCAAACACTGTATTTCCACCAAATCCCTGTTTTCTCTTCTGTAAGACGCTTTCAAATCATCCATCACTCAGGGGTATTTACAAGAAATCCTCCAATCAAATGAGACTTTGGATGACTAGCTAGCCTTACCGCTCATGAAAAAGTGTGTTTGTGGATCGTAGTAGCTAACCGAGCAATATGGAGAGAGTCAGGACGAGGTGTGTTTGTATATCAGTGGGCTGAGATCTGACTCATTCCAGAGAAATGTTGCAGCTTTTCAACCAACAGTACATGCAGATGAACGTCCTCTGGATGTCGTGAAATGAGTTTTACCGGCGGGTGAGCGAGGACTTCTGGTGCTGGCAGCACGGAGGGAGGAAGTTCATCTGCATGTACTGATCGCTGCAGTGAAACAGAGCCGGATGAAGATTCATCTCTTCTTCATCCTCCTGATCCAACAGCTGAGGGAGATGTGTGTGGAGAAACAGTCCTCTAAGCCCGCCCACCTTTTAGTGGTCCAATCAAATGCAAAGGATTTGATTTAGAACTCTGTTGTAAATGTACAGCTCTTAAATATTCTGTTTCTCTTTGAAATACGTCCCAGTACAGAATAGGGTTGTCACGATACCAAAATTATGACTTCGATACGATACCTGCCATAAGTATCATGATACTCGATACTTACGATACGATACCAGAATTCGATACAATACCACAAATACGATGCTGGTATATTTATCTATCATAGTAATAAATAAAACATCTGTATGGTTCCCTTTTTGCTTGTTCCTGCCCAGCTTTTTGAACACTTAACAAATGGCATTAATATTAATGTTGAACCTCTTCGCATCTTTTCAGCCTCTCTCATATTTCCGCTGGCTTTCAAACACAGCTGGAAGGTGTTGGGAACGTAAAGGAGCGTGTTTGGTTATCAGCAAATATGAAACCAAACTATCAACATCAATGGCGTTAACATCAATAAGTTAATTAGTAATTACTAATAAGAACGGGGCACCACCCTGCGGACAGGGATCAATAACCAAACTTGATGCATGTCTCCCCTGTGATCACTCGCTGTGAGTGAGCGCTGCCTGCTGCTGTGTGAGCGCTGGGTAGCCCCGCCCCCTTGCAGTCAATGCCTGCAGGCAGCATGACAGGGAGCGGAGCAGTCAGTTCGCTCTGATCGCTACTATTAGTATCGATACTAAAAATATGCAAAATCGTATCGTTTTTAAGGTACGGGTACCGCGGTACCTTTTTAGTATTGTTACGCACGGTGACCCCGCACGATTTAAAACATTTAAATTAGATAATAAAAATTAAAAAAATTAGTCTTAATTTTAATTTTTTATTATTTTTATTTGATTTATTAAAATTGTATTCCCTATCAAAATGTTTTTAATTTATCAGGAAATAATTAGTAATAAACAAATAGGAGGCCTTTTGTTTGAAACTGTTTAAAACAGTTTAAACCTGTTTGAAACAGAAGGATGCGAGGCTTCGGCAGGCTGCAGGGAGATTTCGGCTTCAAGCTTCCTACTGCACACGCGCATCAGCAAAACGGAACTGGATCCGGTTTCAAAATTAAACAATATTTAATGTACTACACAAAGTTCACTTACAAACTGAATCAACTATCAATAGTAATGTTCTCGAGAACAGAGACCACACGCACACATCTCTCTCACAGGTCTGAATTTAGGTGCTGAAAAACGAGAGCGGATGTGGTCTGAGGAATTCTCTCCAGAACAGTCTCTTATATGCCCCGACAGTTGGAAATGTCCGAAACAGTCATAAAACATCTGAATGACCCTCCGTGGCGATTAGTGATTGGCTCCATTTGACTTCTGTCCCCTTCCATTATCGATCCTTTAGCGAAACATCTTCTCTCCTCGCAAAACATCTGTCTTGACTCCACCTCTGGTCAGCTTGTCCTCCCCACTGACCACATCCTCCATTTGCTGCATGTCCCATTCAGACTCCCTGTCTGACCCTCAAACTATTCTTAGTGTTTTAATACCTTTAGTGACTATACTTTAATGATTTAATACATTCAATTAGTTAATATACTGTAACACATAATATCTTCGATAAGCAAGAATATTGTAAACATATTATTATTGTGGCACTTCTACTCATCACTAAGGGGGTTATTTAATCATACTTATGTGTTTAATTCTGAAATTCTCCACAAAACTAACAAAAGTGAAACAAGAGTAAATCCTCAGCTATTGAAGCACAAACTGAAGGGAATCTTGCCGGCGACGGACAAACCTTTGCTGCCCGCCAGAGGGACCACGAATCCACGAGACTCTTGCCTCGAGGTTCGGTCACTCCCTGTAAGCACCCCTGATGCAATAAGCGACTGCGAGAAGGGAGAGAGAACCTTTTTTCAGTTCGTTCTCTATATGATTTGCTCACCTGACCTTACTGGGAGAAGGGGGGAGGAAGGGCCCCTCCATTTCTTTCCCTGTTTTGCCTCATGTACTTCCCTGCTTTAAGAGAGACTTCTACCGGTAGCTAAGTTTGCACTAAATAGTCTTAAATTGCCGACGCGAGCCAGGTCGATGGCTCGCTTGGTTTCCTCTCCGAATCGCCCCAGAGTGACTCACATTGATAGTGTAATCGGTCGCTCGGAATAGCAGTCGGTCTTATAAAAGTCCTTTATTAACTTTTGTTTAATTTAGGTTTTAATCTTTAAAAGTGATCGGCCCCTGCTTTTAGAGCCCAAGCAGATATAAAGCGCTTTCAAACATAAGCGGGCCTCTCCCGGGTGTCCCTGTTTAAACTAGAGAGAACTAATTTGAATAAGTATCAGTGTGGATGAGCATACAGGAATGCAATCAGTGGTGTACCGCTCTGGATCGTTCTCAAACTTACCTCAGGGGCTGTGGGGTCTCCGACGAGGCGTGACCACTCCTTCGGCAGGCTTCTCAACAAAACATGAAGAAACAGACTCGATCGAAGAAACTAATTCGTTACTTATTTACTTTTGTTCAAATCAAAGTATATTCTCTTGGTTCAAATACAGAGAAAAAATGGTTAACTGACAAATATAAGAAAAATCAACAAAGTGTTCAAAAACTCTCAAAGAGCAGTTTGCAGTCAGAGTCCAATTGTGCGGAGAAAAAGTTTAAATATTAACGTAGCTTCACCTTGCGACCGTCTTTCCTCCACACAACTCTAAAACTCAACAAAGTATCTTTAAAAACTCTGACTCAGCCAGCAGACTGTCTCCCAATGTACGGAAGAAAAAGTTAAAGATTAACCGAGTGCAGGTCTAGACCTGGTGGACTTCTCTCCTGTCTCAACTCAAAAAATCTTCTTAAGTATTCTTAAAAACTCGGACTCTCAAAGTCTGGAGATCTGCAAGAAGTTAAAGTTTACCCCCGCGCAGGCAGATACCCGCATGGGGGTCTCCCTCTCTAAGCTCTCTTCGACTCAGCTCTTCTCGACTCAGCTCCTTTCGTCTCGAAAACCGAGAGTTTTTATACTCTTAACAACACCTGGGACAAGTACCCCCTCCCTCCTTTCATGCTGACTCTGTGGTCATAAATGTCGTCATAACTCGTGAGTTCAGAGACATGGTGGCGCTCGGCCGGGCCTGAGGCAGAACGCCATCAGAATGCAAACCTCGGCAGATGTCCCCTGAGTGAACCTATGGGCAAAGCCCTGCTATCGTGTGTGTGTGTGTGTGTGTGACAACAGAAACATGTCTCTCCGACAGGTGCAATCTTATAAGAGACTCAGAGTCATATGCCTCTCTTCGTTAACTCCTGATAACCAGGGCGTTGCCGTGTAGAGGCATCACGATTTCGCAAAACACTCCACCATGTTCAACAGTATCGATACACCGTGCAACATTCGTGCAGAAGCTACAGACGCGCTACCTTCCGTTTCACTGGGACCTTGGGTATGGTGACGTTGTTGAGTTTCTCTGATGTTATACTTGATGTATTTCCGACCTGTTGAGTGAAAGACTGAGCAGTCATCTCTTTGTCTGGTATTTATAGAAAATGAATTCGCAACTATTGTGAAGATCAATTTATGAATTAATAATTCCAGATATCCGCTGCTCCCAGCTTCCCTGTGATGAGCTGCTTTTGTTCTTAGTCATATACGGCAGTGAACTAAATATCCTAAAGTTTTCGGCATCCCTGTGGCAGATTAATCAAAAACAAAATATGAGTTATTTGAAGCCCTCTTGGTATTTACATAGTTTGGCTGCTACTGGGTAGTATCACCTCATTGTCACATAAAAGACATTAACAGTTTTGTATTTACATGATTTTCATGAAAGTTACATTACAAACCTGATCTATATGAAGTCATTATGTTGTGTTTACTGTGTTCTGTTCCATGTTCATCAGATGCCTTTAAAAACGCCGTGAAACTGGGGACTTTTCCAGCCATCCTGGTGACGTACACTGCCAGCGCCTTACTGCATGTTAGTAACATGATGCACACTTCTCTCCACAGTATTGGGGGTAATATGTTCCAGACAGTCATTATTGGGTTGGAAGCCCATCTTCTTTCACTTCAGTATGGGAACACATGATAAACTACAATCTCTTGTCATCTGTTTGTGCCGTGTGACTTTAACTGTTCACTGATGGACAATGTTGATGTTTAACATACAGGTAGACCACCTGTAGTTATCTCTGGGCACTACACACACTAGGGCACACATGTCAAACTCAAGGCCCGCGGGCCGAATCCGGCCCGCCACGTCATTTTATCCGCCAGCAAAAACAAAAATAAAACAAAACATATTCTTTTTTTTTTTGAAAAATAATTAAAAGTTAGACTTGAAAATAAAAGTATCCCCATGGTCGAAATGATGAGATATAAAGTTGAAATGATGAGATAGCATGTTGTCTGTGTACCGACATTAAAACTATCACAACAGGTGGACAGGAGAGGCAACAGCCCGAAAAGAGGTTTTCCAACGATTGAAAAAGATCCACAAATAATCCCAAAATGTCCACGAAGAGAAAAATTGATGCAGAGGGAAGAAAATGTAATGAAAGACGACGACAGGGAGGAACATTAGTGATGCAGAGAGGTGACACAAACAGCTTTGAACAAAGTTATTGTAATAACTTGTGTTTGATATTTGTCTTTGTTATTTTATTTAATGGTTTGATCTTCGATAGAGTCATGTGGGTTTCTGAACCCTCAATTAAAATGATTTATTTATAATCACAGAAATGTGCTTAAATATAATTTTTACATTTATATAACTGCATGTACAATAATTTTACACTTGTATAATCAAATGCAGAGAGTTATTTAACAATATGTTAGGAGTAGTTACAGTTATACAGTCTTAGAGTTACAACCGGCCCTTTGAGTGAAGATGAGTTTGACACCCCTGCACTAGGGCATATCATTGAAACATGGATTTGCTCAGGGACAGCAATGTGGGTGGTAGATGTTGAATGATTGACTGTCACTCCTTGAACTTAATGTGCTGTTTGTTTCCTTCAGGGTCTGAGCTTTCACCTGGGAGCTGTTCTGCTCTCTTTGGGCTTCATCACATATGTTGAACATGGTAAGAGAAGAAATCAGCTTGTATTTAACTGTGAGTTGAACCATCCCTTTCTCCTGCACAAATGACATTTAGACTTGATCTCGGAAGCCGGTTTCTCTGTGTACTCTGGGCCTACTGTGATAGTGTTAATCAGTATGTTTCTCACCTGAATGGTTATTCTTGTTCTTTTCCTCAGTTCTGAGAAAGAAGCTTGCATCCATCTTCAGTGCCTGTATCCTGTCCAGGGCCTGCGCCTCTGACTGCAGCCATCAGCACAAGAAGGTACAGCTTCAGCTCTATGCAGCTCTGTGAGCGATGCTAAGCAATCAACACACACAGACGTACGTCAAGAGATCAACAGAAACCTGAGCAAAATGCTTTGCATTGGTTAGTAATCTAGTTACAGGGGGCATGAAAACCCCCACAGCATGGTATTGAGTGTCAGAAGGGTACCGACCTACTGCGGAGCTATCTTAGAAGTTAAGTGTATGGGGTCAGGTCAGTCTCAATAATTGCAGATGCACACAGAAAGATTCACAAATACATTCCAATGCACTCATAAATAAATTACGATATATATAAATCTAAATTTGTGTGTGGGTTTTTTGAGACTCCCCTGACGTGGCTGGATTCGCAAATGCGTTTTTTTCAACATGGACCTATCTGTAGCCAATCAGATGTCAGCCTCATTTTCTGTAAACCGGGTTTATGAATAAAATGAACCTGTAACTCGAGTGGGCCCGTCTTTTCCGACACGTAGCTCAGAAATGTGCTTGGCTGCACCTGTAACAGCACCCAGCAGTGATGTCACAGGGTCCTGGAGTACACCTCTACATCACTGCTGAAAGGGGACCAGTTCAACCACTGGATGTCCAGGGGTCTTATATTTGTTCTCAGGGGTTTAAAAGAATGAGAGACACTATGAAGATGTTCTTGTGACTGTTTCACAGTGTATTCCTCTTCTTCTGGTCTGTAGGAGTATTGGGTGATGTTGCTAAACCTGGTTTTCAGCTTCCTGGCCATCTTCCACCTCACCTACCTGGGCTCCATGTTTGATCCTGGAGTTGATGAACAGGAAGTAGAGGAGGTGAGAGCAACTTGAGGACTGAGTTCAAGGAAAAAGGAATATTTCTATGCCAACAAGATGTAGTGCAGGACACAGTGGCTCCATTTTGAGCAGTGAAGAGCCTACCAGCAATGGGAGGGATTACGCCCTTTCGGTTGCTGGAAGGCTTTTAATTGGAAACCAGTGAATTAAACTCTACACTTTCGGCACAGAAGCTTAATAAAGACGGAAGACAAAAATAAAGTGAAGGATCGGTACTTGTTAGAGAAGCAAAGAGAGCAGCAGAGTGGTAAGTATGACATGACTCTGAGGTACTGATGGAGTTAATGTAGGTCACAAGACTTCAGGTGAACATGAAGGAACAGGAGCAGATCAGGAAACAGGCAGCCTGAAACACTGAAGTACTGTATGATGGCACATGCTGATAAAACTGACATTAGAAATATACGGGCTGGTGCAGGGGCTAGCACTGTCCCCTCACAGCTCCAGGGCTCTCCCCTCTGTGTGAAGGAGATGCTTATGGCTGACTGGCTCCAGTCCCCCTAGACCCAATGAGGATGTAATGGATTGATAGACATATAATATATAGATGGATATGATTGATGCATTGATTATAATACAGGCCTGTCTCTAAAATCAGCCTGACTCAAACAAAGGCCTGGTTCTCTTGCTGCAGTTCACATAACTATTTGAGAATTTGCAATATACATTTAATTTGGATTTGAAGTCTCACTATTGTTCCAAAGCACATGATGACACCACACACCACATTGACCAGGCATGTCACACGGGACTGAGAAAGTCGAATGGGTCACATTTTCCATCCACCTATGTGTGTCACTTCCTGTTTGCAGGGTTACGCAGCCATCCACACCATCCAGAGGTGGTCTGAACTGAACTGGGCAAGCCACTGGCTTGTGTTCGCCTGCTGGGTCTTCTACCGTTTAATTCAGTGACGTGATTGGAGCAGATGGAAAGGGGCGAGATGGGCGAGATGGGACGAGGATCTGCTCAAGTGGAAAGGACTGTGGGACAGGTGGGGGACAGCCTCTGTACTGAGGTGGTGTTCACACACGTATACTGCTTTGGCTGTGAAGATGGAGTTACTTAACAAACCTCTTCATACCTGGATGCAGAGTGAGAACATGGCACATACCTTCATATATGTAAGAAAAAGGATCAGAGGATTAGATTGCATTGACAATATGACTGGAAGAAAGACAGGACACTCTGTGTACGAGCTCCTAACAGACCCAGCAGAGGCACCCATAGACCTTTACTGTAGAATTAGTTCCATTATTGTGTATGTGCTGGACAATGTCCAAGTCCAGAACATTTTAGCAGTTTAGTATGCTTATATGCATGTAGATCTTTAAAGGGTCCATAACTGTAATTGTTCATATGTTCTTCTGGTCCAAGTATCTTTTTGTTATGCTGCTATTGTGTTTTTAAAATATTTTTTCTCTTAAATGATTCTGTAAATGTAAACAAAGTCCTAGTTTGTGATTGTGTGCAGACATCATAGTGAGAGGCTGACATGGCCAGGATATAACCCTGAGCTCTGGCTATTCCATCTCTTCTGTTGTCTGTTATATTCCCCTACCTCAAACACACTTCATAAAGTAAACAATCTATTTTACAATGTATTTTTATAGGTACAAGTACAGTGCTAATGCTACATACTGCTACATATACAGTTTGAATGTCGAGTGGTGAGGGGGCAGATTGCAACCATATATTAGCCCTATTCGAGTCATTACAACAGCTGTCTCCAGATAGGTATTAATGTAAATATACAAACTCGACAGTACAATTCATACAGAACAACACAGTGACACCACCAGGCCCTAATGAATCACCAGACTACATGAAACCTGAGTTTACAGTAATGCAGTCATGATCCATGTAACCATACGGAGACAGAGGTTTTCTCAAGGTCTCTGAGCACTTGAGTCATGTAGGCGTCAATGGTAAATCTACTTGTTTCTCTTTTCTAGTTTTCTGACCACTCAAAGCTGTTTCACACTACATGTCGTCATTCACACACTGCTGACAGGGACTACTATGCAAGGTGCCACCTGCCCATCAGGACTCTAAGATTCATACAACGTGGGTTTAAGTGTCTTGCCCAAGGACACATCAACATGGACTAGTGGAGCCGGGGACCAAACTATTGGTCCTCTGATTGATCCTCTGATGTGCTCTACCACTGAGCCGCTTGATAAGTTGAATAGCAGCCAACATGAATCAACTATTTGGAGAATGATGACCAGTTTCTGATGAGACTGCATCAGAACCTCATGAGCCACCTGCACTCCTCTTTACCAGGCTTCCTGTTGCAGGGTTGGGGAAACGTCCTAATGTAGTTGACATGCTCCAGCTGTAGGGAACACTGGGACCATGGACCAGAGATGGAACATCAGAGTCATTGGGCTGTGATATCTTGGCCAGGCTGGAAACATCAGAGTCCCACAGTAAATGGTAATGAGTCCCTTTCAAATGTGACCCTTGCTGTAGTTCTGTGGTAGTTCTGTGCAGTGTGAGGTGCTGGCTGGACCGTATTGAATTCGAACGGTATCGCAATATGTTCAAATGTAATCTTGTAATGTAGTTTTTGGCAAAAAACTAATAAATGCAATTGTTTAAAGATGTTTTCACAGCAATATACACTAGATACTAAAGGGGAGTTCTGAGCTGTTTAATGTCCTAACATTAGCTCTAAGCAGCTTATAATACATCATTAATACTACTAATGACAAGATTTTCTTTCTTTATTAATCAACATTTTTAAATAAAAATACAATATATTTACTAATATATATACATATATATATATATTGTCAAGAAGAGTTGAGCTCACAGAGAAAGCCGCCTTGGATACATGCATACACGTTCAGGGGAAAGACGGGATATAAAAGCACGAAGCATATACT